>NC_069502.1:654214675-654337175 GCF_027579735.1 Bombina bombina | reverse complement strand
GACCAGTGACGTACCCTGTATGTCGCTGGCCTTTTTTTGGGACTTCTTTGTTTTATAGCGTGGTCTTGCCACCAGCGTTGAGACTGCTCTATTCCACAAAGCCTGCTGGAGGGAGTGCATTAATAGCGTGTTCTTGCTAGACTTGTGCTATTATGTCCTGAAAAAACCATTAACGACCAGTGACATACAGGGTACATTGTGGTCATTAAGGGGTTAAAGAATCTATTATTAAATGTCCAATTAAGATAAAAATATTTAGAACTGTCTCTGCAAAGGCTAATTAAATAAAGAGCTAACATAGCTATACCAGTGGTTTGAGCTTGTGTTTGATTTGCTGGCTAAGAGTACTACAGTATATGACTTTATTAAGAATTTTATTTATATTACTTAGGTCTAATGATTTTTTTAAGCCCCATTCCTGCTCCTGCCCACCACATTTCAAATTTTTGCCGTGGGGAGGGGGCTGTCCCTCTTTTGAATTTTGAAATGTTGGGAGGTATGTAAAAAAGCACATGAGCTGTGTCAGCAAATATCTTATAAAGCAGTGAGTGCATTAAAAGAAGGTATGAAGAAACTAACAGCTAGATTACGAGTTTTGCGTTAGAGGCTATGCGGTGCTAACAAGCAGTTTTGTACCACCGCTCACTTACCTGCAGCGCTGGTATTACGGGTTTTTCTAAACCCGTCGTTAAAAGACAAGAAGTGAGCGTAGAGCAAATTTTTGCTCATTACCGCACTCCAATACCAGCGCTGCTTAAGTCAGCGGTGAGCTGCTCGTGCACGATTTCCCCATAGGAATCAACGGGGAGAGCCGGTTGAGAAAAAGTCTAACACCTGCAAAAAAGCAGCGTAAAACTCACTCATTGATTCCTATGAGGAAATAAAAGTTATGTTTACACCTAACACCCTAACATGAACCCGAGTCTAAACACCCCTAATTTTACATTTATTAACCCCTAATCTGCCGCCCGCGACATCGCCGACACCTGCATTATATTTTTTAACCCCTAATCTGCCGCTCCGCACACCGCCACACCTACATTATACTTATGAACCCCTAATCTGCTGCCGTCAACATCGCCGACACCTACATTATATTTATTAACCCCTAATCTGCCACCCCCAACGTCGCCGCCACTATACTAAATGTATTAACCCCTAAACCTAAGTCTAACCCTAACCCTAACACCCCCTAACTTAAATATAATTGAAATAAACCTAAATAAAATTACTATAATTAACTACATCAGTGGTTCTCAACCTAAGTGACCTCAGAGCCCGGTAAGTTTTAGCCGGACCGGTCCAGGGCCCGGTAAGCATCGGGAGTGGGTTGCAGTAGGTTTGGAAGAAATATATATATATATATATATACACACATACACAGTCTCTTTCTCTCCTCCCCTCTCTCTCTCTCTCTCTCTCTCTCTCTCTCTCCCCCTCTCTCTTTCTCTCTATATATATATACACACACACAGTTTACAAATGCACATTGGTGTCCAGTGGTCGCCCTAAATATATACATTGGTGTCAGTGGCCGTAATTATGTCATTGGTGTCAGTGGGCTTACTTACCTGTGAGCTGATGCTTCACGCTCTGCACGCCGCCAGCCGCTTCTACCCGGTCACAGTGCGCCCGCCCGCCGCTACATGCTCACAGTGCGCAAACTGACATGCGCAGTGGCACTCTGACAGGCCCGTCCAAAATTTAGGAGATGTGTAAAGGCGGCCTGTCAGAGCGAGTGTCTGGAAGCAATGTCGGGTCGCGGCCCACCAGCAGGGCCGTCGCGGCCCGGTAGTGGGCCGCGGCCCGGCTGTTGAGAAACACTGAACTACATTATTCCTATTTAAAACTAAATACTTACCTATAAAATAAACCCTAAGCTAGCTACAATATAACTAATAGTTACATTGTAGCTAGCTTAGGGTTTATTTTTATTTTACAGGCAAGTTTGTATTTATTTTAACTAGGTACAATAGTTATTAAATAGTTATTAACTATTTAATAACTACCTAGCTAAAATAAATACAAAAGTACCTGTAAAATAAAACCTAACCTAAGTTACAATAACACCTAACACTACACTATAATTAAATAAATTTACTAAATTAAATACAATTACCTACTTTAAATTAAATTAGCTAAAGTACAAAAAAACCACTAAATTACAGAAAATAATAAACAAATTACAGATATTTAAACTAATTACACCTAATCTAATAGCCCTATCAAAATAAAAAAAAGATAATAGAGGTGTGAGGGGAGCTAGGCCTTTATAAATTTGGTAAACCAGGTCATAAATTTAGACCTAGAAAAACCTAAAAATAGGATTTAAAAATGCAGACCCTTAAAATTATTATGAACAAACTTTAAAAAGAAAAGAGTTGTAGGGACTTAAAGGGACATTAAACACTTTGAGATGGTAATATAAAATGATAAATTGCATATATAAAACAACTCTGCAATATACTTTCATTATTTATTTTGTCCTCTTTGCCTGTAATTCCATTCTGAAATTGTGAGCTTTTCAGTTCCTGTTAGAAATGGAAGTGCAGAACACTGTTATATTCCACACAGCCATTGGCTGCACACTCTAGTGACCTATTTATAACGGTCCCTAATTGGCCACAGCAGAGAAGGTAACACAAGTTACAACATGGCAGCTCCCAGTGTTTTATAGACACTAAAACTTTACACTTATTTTGTCACTTTTTAAACAACTAATGAAACTTTAAAAAATACATCTACATGTTAGTCATGGACTAATCTTTTCTTTGAATGCATCATTCTATCTAGCATGTATTTAGTGTTTAATGTCCCTTTAATAAGTAACTACGCATAAGACAGGGATTTCAGCATTTTCTTTTTTTATTATTGGTTACACTAACCTTGTCAAACTTCCCATTTGGGAAATAAACACAGTGCAATATTGTTCTTGCAAGCCTATAACAGATGAAAAAATCACTGATACTCAACTATACATAAGAACCACATCCAGGTTGTACACAAAGAGCTAAGACCTTTCTGTCCTAGAAAAACAGTATAAAACATTTACACGTTGATCATATACCTATGTAACTTATTCAACAAATAACACCTCTAACAGAGGGTGACTATGCCAGTATGCACAAATCGGCCACCATGTTACACCATGAGGATCTATATTTGTTGATGGTAAAGGTTACCTAAGAATGGCAAATACATGTTATAAATTCAGTGAATGCAGTGTATCCAACAAATAACACCTCTAACAGAGGATGGCTATGCCCAAACGGGCATCCGTTTGCCCTGAGGAAACCCCATGACGCAGTGGTCACGTGGGGGGTGAAACGTGCGTCGGCAGTGACGTATACAGAGCGGGCTGCTCTCTCTTGGATCAAGCAAGTTTTTAATCAAGCCGCAACAATTTGAAACAAAGTTGGCAGTTACAGCCTCCATTAAGCCGTTTAGATACACGCACGTTTGTCTTTGCCTTTGAAGATTGTCTTAACAGAGACTGTGTTTTGCCGCAACAGTGGGAAGGAATTTTACCCCTCTGCACGTAACTATATAGCGGTTTTCATTTGGCAAGTGATAACATTTACTCTGGACGGTATTCACTATAAGTACTATCCAGTTTGGAGGGAACACCCATAAAATTGGCCAAGGATTGGCTCTTCACCTCTTTTTGTCCGTTAAGGACGTGTGTGACAACGGCTATTATAAATATGAAATAAGAAATTTGTTACTTTGTTTCTCACAGCTTGCAATATACTTGTATAACTATTTCTTTGTACAAACTTACTAAGCAGTATTTTTGTGACCTAATGTTGGGGACCGAACATAGATCCTAAGTTATATTTCATGACACCGTATCCTTCAGACTTGTTAGGGGTGCCCTCTGAAATAGATGTTGTCTGGGTCCCCCCTGGTCCAATACTACTGATTTCAAGCATGTTTTACCTATGTACTTATAGGTTGCCTTTCATAAAGTCTACTTTTCTTTTAGTGTTTCAGTAACTACTATTGAATTTACAACAATTATTTGTCTTCTCTAGGAAAACCACACTACCATCAAATATAGATCCTCAAGGAGTAACATGATGGCCGATTTATGCATATGGGCATAGCCATCCTCTGTTAGAGGTGTTATTTGTTGGATACACTGCATTCACTGAATTTATAACATGTATTTGCCATTCTTAGGTAACCTTTACCATCAACAAATATAGACCCTCATGGTGTAACATGGTGGCCGATTTGTGCATACTGGCATAGTCACCCTCTGTTAGAGGTGTTATTTGTTGAATAAGTTACATAGGTATATGATCAAGGTGTAAATGCTTTATACTGTTTTTCTAGGACAGAAAGGTCTTAGCTCTTTGTGTACAACCTGGATGTGGTTCTTATGTATAGTCAAGTATCAGTGATTTTTTTCATCTGTTATAGGCTTGCAAGAACAATATTGCACTCTGTTTATTTCCCAAATGGGAAGTTTGACAAGGTTATTGTAACCAATAATAAAAAAAGAAAATGCTGAAATCCCTATCTTATGCGTAGTTACTTATTAAGTCCCTACAACTCTTTTCTTTTTCAAGTTTGTTCAAAATAAAAAAAAGCCCCCCCCCAAAAAAAAAAAAACCTAGCCTAAACTAAACTACCAATAGCCCTTAAAAGGGCCTTTTGTGGGGTATTGCCCCAAAGTAATCAGCAATGTTACCTGTAAACCCCCCCAAAAGTAAAACCCACCACCCAAACAAACAACCCCCCAAATAAAATACTATGTAAAAAGGGCATTTGGATGGGCATTGCCCTTAAAAGGCAGTTAGCTCTTTTACAGGCCCAAACCCTAACCTAAAATTTAAACCCACTCAATACACCCTTAAAAAAACCTAACACTAACCCCCTGAAGATCGACTTACAGTTCTGAAGACCGGACATCCATCCTCAAGAAAGTGGCAGAAGTCTTCATCCAACCAGGTCGAAGTCCTCAACGAAGCCGGGAGAAGTCTTCATTCAAGCCGGGCGAAGTGGTCCTCCAGACGGGCAGAAGTCTTCTTCCAGACGGCATCTCTATCTTCATCTATCTGACGCGGAGAGGGTCCATCTTCAAGACATCCGACGCGGAGCATCCTCTTCATCCGACCATCAGCCAAAATGATTTTTTCTACCTTAATTCCGATTGGCTGATAGAATTCTATCAGCCAATTGGAATCTAAGGGACGCCATCTTGGATGATGTCACTTATAGGTACCTTCATTCATCGGGTAGTCGGATGAAGAGGATGCTCCGCGTTAAATGTCTTGAAGATGGACCCGCTCTGCGTCGTATGGATGAATATAGAAGATGCCGTCTGGATGAAGAATTCTGTCCATCTGGAGGACCACTTCACCCGGCTTGGATGAAGACTTCTCCCGGATTCGTTGAGGACTTCGGCCCAGTTGGATGAAGACTTCTGCCGCTTCCTTGAGGATGGATGTCTGGTCTTCAGAACTGTAAGTCGATCTTCAGGGGGTTAGTGTTAGGTTTTTTTAAGGGTGTATTGGGTGGGTTTTATTTTTAGGTTAGGGTTTGGGACTGAAAAAGAGCTAACTGCCCTTTTCGGGGCAATGGGGAGCTTAGGTTTTTTTTTAGATAGCATTTTATTTGGGGGGTTGTTTGTGTGGGTGGTGGGTTTTACTGTTGGGGGGGTTGTTTGTATTTATTTTGTACAGGTAAAAGAGCTGATTACTTTGGGGCAATGCCCCACAAAAGGCCCTTTTAAGGGCTATTGGTAGTTTAGTTTAGGCTAGGGTTTTTTTTATTTTGGGGTGGCTTTGTATTATTTTGATAGGGCTATTAGATTAGGTGTAATTACTTTAAATATCTGTAATTTGTTTATTATTTTCTGTAATTTAGCGGGGGGGGTTTGTACTTTAGCTAATTTTATTTAATTTACTGAATTGTTTTTAATTTAGTTAATTTATTTAATTATAGTGTAGTGTTAGGTGTTATTGTAACTTAGGTTAGGTTTTATTTTACAGGTACTTTTGTATTTATTTTAGCTAGGTAGTTATTAAATAGTTAATAACTATTTAATAACTATTGTACCTAGTTAAAATAAAGACAAACTTGCCTGTAAAATAAAAATAAACCCTAAGCTAGCTACAATGTAACGATTAGTTATATTGTAGCTAGCTTAGGGTTTATTTTATAGGTAAGTATTTAGTTTTAAATAGGAATAATTTAGGTAATGATAGGAATTTTTATTTAGATTTATTGTAATTATATTTAAGTTAGGGGGTGTTAGGGTTAGGGTTAGACTTAGGTTTAGTGGTTAATAAATTTAGTATAGTGGCGACGTTGGGGGCGGCAGATTAGGGGTTAATAAGTGTAGGTAGGTTGCGGTGACATTGGGGGCTGCAGATTAGGGGTTAATAAATATAATGTAGGTGGCGGCGATGTTGGGGGCAGCAGATTAGGGGTTCATAAATATAATGTAGGTGGCGGCGGTGTCCGGAGCGGCAGATTAGGGGTTAAAAATTGAATTTTAGTGTTTGAGATGCGGGAGGGCCTCGGTTTAGGGGTTAATAGGTAGTTTATGGGTGTTAGTGTACTTTTTAGCACTTTAGTTATGAATTTTATGTTACGGCGTTGTACCATAAAACTCTTAACTACTGACTTTTAAATGTGTTAGGGCTCTTGACAGGGTAGGGTGTACCGCTCACTTTTTTGCCTCCCAGGACAGACTCATAATACCGGCGCTATGGAAGTCCCATAGAAAAAAGACTTTACAAAGTTTACGTAAGTCGTTTTGCAGTAAGGCCAAAGAAGTGTGCGGTGACCCTAAACCTTCAAGACTTGTAATACCAGCGGTAGTAAAAAAGCAGCGTTAGGACCTCTTAACATTGCTTTTTTACCTTAACGCACAACTCGCAATCTAGCCATAAATTTGTACATTACTGCCTTATAAGCAGCAGGGGATCTAACTGTGAGAAGCTCTTGTTTTGTTCCCTAGGGCCGGCCGCATCCCCTAAGGCAAAGGCAGATGGTAAATATAGAGGTCTCTCACCTTCAATGTTTATGTTATGTTGCATTTCCTGCATATTTTGGCTGTTTCTTTCCAAAACCTCTTGGAAAATTCTTAAATATACCAAATAGGCCACATTTGCATTTTATCAGATACCTTTAGCTGTAAAATAGCTTTGTGCAATCTGTTTAAAAATATCAGTGTTAGTGATTGATTTTGCTCAAAAAGTGCCTATGGATAGCAGAAAGCTTGCGGAAAAAGATCAGAATATAGATCATGGTCCACCCTATTGTGTTAAATAGTCAGTGTCCCTTGATGTAAAGCATATCAGCAAATTAGTCCACATTTTGCTTAATTGTCACAGTGCATACACTCAGGACCGTCTTTAACACAGTGCAAAAGGGGCAGCTGCCCTGGGCCCAGTCTCTGTTGAGGGGCCCAAGAGTCCTAATGGTTCATACCAGACTGCTGATGTGACATGGGGAACACACACATTCAGTCCTAATACTGTCACAGTCAAAAGTACTCTGCTTATATATTTTTTTAAAAACTGTGCCAGACCGTGCCGGTGTCATGTGACATGCCAAGCTAGTGCCATGTGCTGTTTTAGATGTGCACTGTGCAGCACTGAATGCAAAGCCCTAACTCGGCATCCAGCCATTTCCCACTGCATCAGAAAAGGTCCTACTGGGGTTACCACTGTTACCAGGTAACTGCTCTGGTGGTGGGGTTTGTTTCTGGGTAGGGCTGACTGTAGGCGCATGCAGCAGAAAGCTGGAGCGGCAGGCACATGAGGATTTGAGCATCTGTGCAGCTGCATACACTGCTCTCTTCAGTCTTGAGGCTGTGTGCCTCATCTCACACTGTATCCATGCAGCCTTGGACAGACAGCATCCAGTCTACTGGTCCCCTTAGCCCTGCTCTTTCTGCTGTGGCCCTAAGATCAACTAACTGAAGTTTGTTAGGGGAATAGTGCTTTGTAGAAAGGTGTCAGTGGGAAGAATAAGTGAGTGCACGCACGCCCCTCCCCATGCAGCATTGTCTAGTTCAGGGTGAGAGGGAACTTGTTCCTAGCAAAGAAGCGACATGTGCTGGTGTGGCTGATGTATAGCGTCATGCTGATACTTCACACATTAATGTAAGGTTTATTTTTATAGTTTTTATTTTCTCTCTGCCTCAGATTTTACAGCTTCCCATAGTAGTTCTGCTGTTCCAGTCAGTAAACTTATATTTGTCTGCACCTCCATGCTTCCTCCTTTACCTTGCTTTGCTCCTGTTGGCTGCCCTAAATCTCTTTAACCAGCTAACCTCACACCAGAATCACATTCAAAAGAATATTAAATGAATCCACAGTGGAGGAATTTATATATTTATTTACTTATTAGTACTGCTTAGGTCCAGTTTCACATATTGCATTTTTTTTTTTTTAAATGATTAGCCCAGCAGTGGATGATCCACCGCTGGGCTAATAATAATAAAAAAAAAATTGATTTAGTTGTTTTTTGGGATGTTGGGGTGGAGAGCAAAATTGCATGGGGTGGGGGGGGCCCAAGAAAAAGGGTCCAATCAATATTAAAGACGGCCCTGCATACACTGTATTATACTTGTATTATTTCATTTGCCCCTTTTCATGTTATTCAACTTTAAATAGTGTGAGCTTTTCAGTTCTGAGAATTGCAAATGCACACTACAGACCTAACCCTGTCAAAACTGGCATTAACAGGTGATAAGGAACTGCAAAACAATCCAAGTTTTACTAACACAATTACAGTGGCTAGTTGTATATACTCAATTAAAGGACCAGTAAACACAGCAGATTTGCATAATCAACAAATGCAAGATAACAAGACAATACAATAACATTTACTCTGAATTTCAAATGAGTAGTAGATTCTTTTCTAACACATTTTAAAGTTATCTATATTTCCACTCCCCCTGTACCATGTGATAGCAATCAGCCAATCACAAATGCATATACGTATAGTCTGAGTTCTTGCACATGCTCAGTAGGAGCTGGTGACTCAAAAAAGTGTAAATACAGTATAAAAGACTGTGCACATTTTTTTTAATGGAAGTAAATTGGAAAGTTGTTTAAAATTACATGCTATATCTGAATCATTAAAATGTAATAAAACCTGAGTGTCCCTGACTGAACTGATTCCTCCCAATAAGGTAAGTGGTGGTGGAGATTTACCATTGAAAAGCAGTTGCAGCAAACAAGTGTAATCTGTTCTGAAAACTTCCATAGTCAGCTGATTACTCTATTGCAAGGCAACTGAGAAGGTTTTATCTCTTTCTAAGAGCTTATTTCTGTTGTTTATTTACTGGGGTGGTCTGGTATAGACATCTTTGTATTTGGATAACTTTTTATTGTGTGATCATGGACTTTTCTTGTCTACAGCTCTCATGTTTCACTAAAGATTTTATTAAATTTACTTCTCAACAAGGGCTATATTTTCTCAATCTGGTTAGGGTGTGCAAACTTTGTATTCATTTTATATTTGATTTGCGTAATATGATCATTATTATATAGTAGTAGCACCAAGGATAATTCAGACACAAATATTTCAAGGCTGCTATGAGCAATTGCAAAGCAGTTCATTGAATTACATACAGCATATTAAAGGGACCCTCTAATTGTAAAAAAAAAAAAATGAGAGAGGGGATTAATTTGGCTCTCATTTTAAACAACCAATTTTCAGTAGATTTTTATTCCCATGCGGACTTAGTTCCCCCTTGATTGCCCTCCTGTAAATTGCAGCATTTGTTTTTTGGTTTCTTTAGAACAAACAATGTCATAGGGTTGTTTGCAAACCACAAACCCATTGCTATGACCATTCCTTTTACTGTAGTGCACTCATGCGCTGGATAAAGCCATTTCATTTTTTTACACAGACCCTGACAAGTGTGTCTCTAATTGTTGTCTTTTGTATGTAAGAAACAAAGACAGAGCTTCACTAGCTTTTATAATATGGTTCTGACTCTCTTTTGTGGATATAACCAAATATTAGAGGGGCATACGAGTAAAAATTTAATTCAGCATGAATGCATTTCAATGTTCAATAGAAAATATATTTTCACACGCAAAAATGATTATATTAAAAGCTATTACTGTGTCAGTGAGATACACACATATGCTACAGATGGCCAGTGCCCCGTGTTTAAACAGTGCTCTTGGTTAGAGAGTTGGCAGTAGCCTGTATAACAGTCATCAGTGACATGATAAAATGTTTGAATGAGCCTTATAAAGTATTTTAATATAACATTGTAAAGGCGTTATTTATCTTTTTAAACAATATCAATTTTGGTGTTGACTGTCCCTTTAATGAGACATGTACAACATAGATGAGTATACAGGTGAAGCAGGAACAACAGTCAGTGGACTCATTTTAGCTAATGCAAGTATATTACAAAAATGCCTCTTGTCAAAATTGTAATGCACATTTAGTTTTCAATTATTCTGTCCTTTTAAATAAACTAATAGTATGTTAGCCAACCAGATATATCACAGATATGTACAGATTATAGATCTCTGAAAGTGATAACAAAAACAGTTTGCACATCCTACATTTCCAGAAAGATAACCAGAAAAAGCACAGTATACAGGTATTCCAAAAATGTAGTCTGTTTCTAGTTCTCAAGCAAACTGTTAGATTAGACTGAAATAAGACATCAGATCAAGCAATGACCATCAACAATAACTACTGTTGAATAGGGATGGTCGAATGTTTCGAAAAATTCGAAATTTAAAACGAATTTTGATACATTCGTTCGTTCAAATTGAATTTCGAATGTTTATATAACATTCTAACATTCTATTTTAAAAAAAAATTTAGTTTTCAAATTTTTCAATAAAATTGTTGGAATAATAGAATGTTTAGCTATGTATTCATTCAATTTCGAAATGTAATATTGGAATTTGAATGTGACATTCGAATTTGAATGTAAGATTCAAATTCGAAATAGTATTTCTAGTCTACAACTGTGTTTAATAAATGTAATATTCGAATTTGAATGCTACATTCAAATTCGAATGTCACATTCGAATTCGAAATAGTATTTCTAGTCTAATACTGTGTTTTTTAACCCCTTGAGTGCTAACGCCGTCGCTAGCACTCTCCCACCTTGAGGGAGATCTG
Organism: Bombina bombina; assembly: GCF_027579735.1. Lineage (NCBI taxonomy): Eukaryota > Metazoa > Chordata > Amphibia > Anura > Bombinatoridae > Bombina > Bombina bombina. The sequence continues at coordinate 654,326,051 of NC_069502.1, read as the reverse complement.
GGGGCTCCCACCCACTCCTACCAAGGCGATCGGGCCTGCATAGTGACAGGCATCGCCGGGCTTCACGTTTTGTATCTCAGGCATCTAAGCAGCTACATACCCCCAAGACTCACCGTTGGAAAGGTTATCGCCTAACCTTTCCAATGGTGCAAGTCTTGGGGATCTGGAAAAAAAAATACAAAAGTTAAAAAAAAAGTTTAATACAAAAGTTAAATAAAAATGTTTAAAAAAAACTTAAATCACCTTAGCACCCAGGTGGGAAAGTGCTTAGCACTCAAAGGTTTAATGTAATTTTCGAATTTAACTGTGACAATCGAATTCGAATGTGACATTCAAATTCGAAATAGTATTTAGTCTAATACTGTGTTTTTTTAAATGTAATATTCAAATTCGAATGTGACATTCAAATTTGAATGTCACATTCGAATTTGAATGTCCTATTTTAAATTTGAAATAGTATTTCTAGTTTACAACTGTGTTTAATAAATGTAATATTCGAATTTGAATGCTACATTTCCATTCAAATGTAACATTCAAATTCGAAATAGTATTTTTAGTCTAATACTATGTTTTATAAATGTAATATTCAAATTTGAATGTGAGATTCGAATTGGAATGTGACATTCGAAATTGAAATAGTATTTCTAGTCTACAATTGTGTTTTATAAATGTAATTTTTGAATTTGAATGTGGCATTCGAATGTGACATTCAAAAATTGTAAATAACATTCAATGATAGAATTTTTAAGAATATTCGTTCTTATCAACATTCTATTATGTAAATCAAATTTCTACAATAACATTCGTTCTAACATTCGAATTTGAATATAAACACATTCGCCCATCCCTACTGTTGAATAGTCCAAAAGTGATTTTTGTAGGCTCTGTATTATACACAAGTATCAGCATATCTACAGAACCAAAAAGTTTAGTATAAACTGAAATATACTTTCACAAGTAGTAACATGGCATATAAACACAGAACAGAAGAGAGGAGAGAGATATTTGTGTGTATATATAAAAGAAAGCTTATTAGACAGACATGGTAAACCATTCGTTACAATACATATACAAATGTGTCAAGGAGCTATTTAAAATGTCTTAAAGGGACAGTCTAGTCAAAATTACACTCTCATGATTTAGATAGGGCATGTTATTTTTATACAACTTTCCAATTTACTTTTATCATCAAGTTTGCTTTGCTCTCTTTGTGGAAAGCTACACCTAGGTAGGCTCATATGCAAATTTCTAAACTGTTGAACTGCCTCTTATCTCAGAGAATTTTGACAGTTTTTGACAGTCAGACACTGCTAGTTCATGTGTGTCATATAAATAACATTGTGCTCACTCTGTCAGCACTGATTGGCTAAAATGCATGTCTGACAAAATAACTGAGATAAGGTGCAGTCTACAGAGGCTTAGATACAAGGCAATCACAGAGGTAAAAAGTATATAAAACAGACAGTCTACAATAGAATTTTTGTGTTTTAAAAGATAAATAATTCTTTTATTACCCACTCCCCAGTTTTGCATAACCAACACTGCTATATTAATATACTTTTTACCTCTGTGGTTGCCTTGTATCTAAGCATCTTCTGACAGCCCCCTGATCACATGACTTTTTATTTATTTTCTATTGACTTGCATTTAGTATTGTGTTGTGCTAAATCTTAAATAACTCCTGCAGCGTGAACACAATCTTATCTATATGGTCCACATGAACTAGCAGTCTCCTGTTGTGAAAAGCAAATAAAAAAGCACATGATAAGAGGCTGTCTGTAGTGGCTTAGAAACAGGTAGAAATCTAGAGGTTTAAATGTTATAATTATATTAATATATCAATGTTGGTTGTGCAAAGCTGGGGAATAGGTAATTAAGGGATTATCTATTTTTTAAACAATACAAATTCTGGAGTTGACGGTCCCTTTAAGTTAGTTCGTTGTAAGTCACATTCTAGATACGACAAAAATATATCTTTATTCTACTCCAGGAAATGTGCATTTGTTATGGATATGTTCTCCATTCTTAAGACAATCTGTAGCTGCAAATTCGTAGCTGCAAATTCTCAGCAGTATGTGTGCTGAGGAATAGTGCTCTTAATAAGGAAAAATGTCCATTTAACGGTTATTAAAGTGACATTTTACTTTCATGATTACTTTCCAATTTACTTTTCAAATTCGGTTAATTCTATTGGTATCCTTTGTTGAAGGAGCAGCAAAACACTACTGGGAGCTAGCTGAGCATATTGGGTGAGCCAATGACCAGAGGCATATATGTGCAGCCGCCAATCAGCAGCTACCTCCCAGAAGTGCATTGTTGCTCATGAACCTACCTAGGTATGCATTTTAACAAAGGATGCCAAGAGAACAAAGCATATTAGATAATAAAAGTAAATTGGAAAGTTGATTAAAATTGTATGTGAATCGGGGGGGGGGGTGGAGCTAGCCGGCGCCCAAGATGGTCGCTAGCACTTAGAGCTCCGAAGTGCGGTCAGCTCAAATACCTAATCAGTGCCATAGGTATGTGAGTCGGGAGACAAAAAGGTCAGCATTCACTTCTTAACAGCCAAGGGAGCGAAAGTGTAAAGCTTAAAGGCCGGTGAGTACAAGATATATCGCCACATGGGTGATCGGAAGAGAGTGCGCAGGCAGCAAATGAAATAAAAAGCGTCACACCCCCTGACCACAAATACGCAGCCTGTAATCCTCGCTGGCCCACAGGTATGGAGGAAATTAAAACATGAGCCCTATCTACGCTAAAACATCACATTGGCGGTCTCCCCTGCACCTATATCCTATAATCTGCAAGTTCAGAAATATAATTTTGGGTGACATACAGAGGAGATAAACTGGCGGCACGCAGAAGATTGATGCATGCAAATCAACCCTAATATCTAGCTGATAGAAAAACGGGCATAACACGGAGAGAGCCTTACAGAAAGACTTACAGCCATATCTTTTAATACACTAACTGCCGTCACAAGTCCTCAATAGCCAGATACTGTATAACGTAAGCTAGTGTAGGCGTTTTCACTATGACAACTAGGAGAGTACCCAGAGCTAAAAAATCCTGCAAGGGCAACACTATAACAGCTCCTACGGTACATAATTTCTTCAAGGCTGTGGAACCGGCAACAGCAGAACAAACTGACAACCCAGCTAAGGTGCCTTCACCAATGTCAAAATCTGAAACGGAGGGCACAAGGGAAACAATGCTCACAAAAGCAGACTTGCAGACCCTGCCGTCCAAAGAAGATTTTAATAATTTTATAGCCTAGGTCAACTCTATGATAAAAACCAGCCTGTCGGAAGTGAGAAAAGAGATCAGTGAAATTGGATCCAGAATAGTACAATTGGAAGAAGACACAGAACACACAGATAAACTCCTTGACCTACAGTCCTGCAAAACTTCACATCACTCATCCTTAATAAGCCAATTACAGGACCAGGTAAAGGACCTGGACAACAGGGGGAGACGCCAAAACATTAGAATCAGGGGTGTCACTGAAAATATAAAATCCCCCGAGCTGCTCTCCTAACTACAAACTTTATTCAATAAACTTATGGACAATGAAGATGCAGTCGAGTAACCACTTGACCGCTACCATAGGGCGTTGAGACCACCCCGAATGATCCAGCTCCCCTGAGGGATATCATTATCAAGTTCACAAGCTTCAGGGATAAAGAAAATATCCTCACAGCGGCAAGGAAGAAATCACCAATATCATATAATGGCTGCGCCCTCCAATTCTACGCAGATCTAAGCCAGCTGACACTAACCAAAAGAAGGGAAACCAGATACCTCACTTTGCACCTTAGGGATCTTGGAATCCCTTATAGATGGGGCTTCCCCTTCTGCCTCAAGGTGACCAGAGACAACTCGACTGCATTGTACAGATCTCCAGAGGATTTGGAAGCTTTCTGCTCGCAGCTAAAGATCCAGAAGCCCAGCCTTCCCGCACTACAGGAAGCTCCCAAAGATCAGCGTACACCAAGGCCACAGAGGCAAGAATGGACGCAAGTCCCCTACAGAAAGAAAAACAGGCCCTTAACGAAGACCCCTGCAGATCCATCGACTAAGAGCCAAGAAGCAATCACCTGAATAAAAAGACTACCTCATGCTAAGTATCCCACATTTCACTAACTTTACATAGTGCCATATAATGGTGTGGTTTGTATAATAAAGGGATGGCTCTTTTAAGTACTCATCTAATGCCCTGCTCCTCTCAATGTATAATGTATAGTTTTTTTATATTATTTGCATAGTTATCGCTCTACATAAATGTTGACAAAATGTTAGCAAGTTTGACTCATGTAGATGTTCCGCGACTACACATCCCAAAGTTCAATGTTCTTTTGCTGACCTGCTACCATAAGTTGTAGCAGCTACTTATACCCCTCACACAGTTAGAAGCCTAATATGTTTTATGTTCACGTTTACAGGTTAAGTTTTATGTATGTTGTTACATTTGTTTCTGTTTTTTACCATTCCAGATATACCTCCCACAACCTACCCTCATCGAAATCCTCCCCTCCCTTTCCCTATTCCTGGTCTGGCCGGATTTGCATGGACTACATAGAGGTCCACCCTCAGGTAACCGATTCATATACTCCACGACACATATACTCCAGCACCCAATTCTCACGGGGACATCATAGTCCCTACATTCCACATCCCCCCACTCAATTGTTAATCCAAAATGGTTCTTACAGCGGCACAAAATTCTCTTCACATGGGAACACATACCATTAAAATTATCTCCCAGAACGCAAAGGGCTTGAATTCACCCACAAAAAGATCAGTTCCTCTCTCCTGTTTTAAAAAATCCAAAGCAGACATGGTCTTTGTGCAGGAGACCCACTTCCCAAGAGAAAAATCACCTAAATTTTCAAACAGGGACTTCCCCACTGCCTTTTTTTCGTCACATGTGGGTAAACATGGGGGGGGGGGGATTTTTTTTCATAGATCACTGCCTTTTCGACTATCTGGTATGGAGGCGTACCCTGGAGGCAGATGGCTTATCCTTACAGGCCTCCTTTATAATCGACCAATCACACTAGCCAATATATACGCCCCAAATTCTAGACAAGCACAATTTTTCAAAAAGGTCACGAGAAAAATATTCCAAGTTAAAAAAGGTTCCCTAATCGTAGCAGAATGTAGCGCTTGAGCCGGTCATCGATTGCTCACTAGGTCGAGGCAGTATACCCTTTAAAACTTTGTTAGATCTTAGAACTCTTACACACAAGCTTACCTTGATCGATACATGGCGGGCAAAACACCCGGGTCAACAGAATTACACTTTTTTCTCCAATCCACATCAGAACTACTCCCGCATTGATTATATATTCACAGACCAAACCACTTATAGCTTGGTTAGGGACGCAGACAGAGAGCCTATAAGCTGGTCTGACCATGCCATGGTAACAGCCACCCTGAATTGGTCAGATAAACCTTTATCCCCGTATGTGTGGAGACTAGATGAATCTGTATTAAAAAAAAACATATTTTCCACGCGAGTAGAGGAAATATTAAAAGAATACTTCGACCTCAATAACACACCAGGCATTTCCCCGCACACCCTGTGGGAGGCCCACAAATGTGTTATCAGGGGTGAAATGATAAAGCATAAAGCACGTTTGACAAAACAATATAGAGAAACATACATGTCTCTGCTACAAAACATTTGCAGTATAGAAACACAACACAAAATGTTCCCACGAGACAAAGCCACAGCTGATAAACTGAGACAGGTGAGAAATGATCTAAACAGATTACTATATAAAGAAGCACAAACAAAGGCGCTTTATCTCAAGAATATGTATTTAGCTAATTCAAACAAGATGGGACCTTCCCTAGCAAGAATCCTCAAAGAACAAAAACTTAGCTCCTACATACACAGCTTAATTGATCCCACAGGGCAACAACTCCTAAGTAGCCATTAAATTATGGACCAATTTAGGCTGTTCTACAGTAAACTATATAATCCACCGAACCCACCATCGACAGCAACCCCTCAGGCGCGTGAACAATACATTTCAGAGGCTGCTCCCAACAGAGATATCCAAGATATCCAAAGCATTAGACATCCCAATCACTACTCAAGAAGTACTCTAGCAATAAAGTCCCTTCCCCTACGCAAAAGCCCAGGACCTGATGGGTTTACTAATCTATATTATAAACAATATAAGCAACTTTTAGCTCCACATTTGACCTCAATGTTCGCTGCAATAGACAATAATGAACCATGGTCCAAAAGTATCTTAGAAGCCCATGTCATAGACTTGCCAAAGGCGGACAGAGACCCCAAAATGTGGGAAATTATAGGCCTATATCGTTGCTTAACGCCGATATTAAATTATATGCAAAAGTATTAGCAATGCGCTCAAACTCAATCCTTCCCCAAATTATTCATGTGGACCAAACAGAGTTCATACCTGGGAGGGAAGCACGCGATAACACCATTAGGGTAATACAACTAATAGAACAGACCAGCTGGTCAGATATACCTTCGATTTTAATATCAACCGACGCTGAAAAAGCTTTCGACCGGCTGGACTTGAAATTCCTACACTCTTGTCTGTCCACCTTTGGTATAGATGATACCATGATCCACAGAATCCTTAGCCTGTACACCCAACCTTCCGCGAAAGTTAAAGCCAATGGTATACTTTCAGATAGCTTCGGGATAGGTAACAGAATATAAGATAAAATAGAATGCCCCCTCTCTCCGCTTCTCTTCGCAATCTCAATGGAGGTACTAGCCTCTCATATCAGAAACAATTCCAAAATCACAGGAATTGAATTAGGCCCCAACACATATAAACTAACACTCTATGTGGATGACGTCTTAACTTCCCCAAACACCTCACTTACCTGTTGGGAGAGTTTGACAGATTTAGTGCCCATTCTAACTTCCTTATCAATGCTCAAAAATCAGATATTCTTAACATTAATATTAAAACGCAGCACTATGAAGCTTTAAGAAGCCACTGCCCTTACAAATTAAACCACAATAAACTTAAATACCTAGGAGTTTATCTTACACCGGCTAGTAGCAAATTATTCAAACACAATTACATACCCATTATACACAGACTTAAAAGAGAGCTTGACACATGGCAAAATAAACCGCTTTCATGGTGGGGCCGCATACAAGCGGTTAAGATGACTACTCTCCCGTGGATACTTTATGTGATGCAAACGGTACCGATCCATCTACCGACCACATATATTAACCAACTACAATCGCTGTTAAACTCATTTATCTGGGGAAACATTAAACCACGTATTAGCAAAAAAGTTATACTAACCCCATTAGGCGCAGGGGGCATCAGAGTGCCCTCCGTACTGCAGTATTACCGGGCGGTGGTAATGCAAAGGGTGATTGAGTGGCATGATCGGACAAATGCTAAGGCATGGGCAACCATTGACTATTTCCTCCTAAACTCACCCAGTATAGGCCCCCTTATTTGGATTAAGCACTCTGCCCATACCCACTATATGCCCACCTCTTTAAAACACAATACGGGCTAAGACAAAAGGAATTTCTTCCCCCATATCCCCAATGAGACCAATTTCCTATAATGCCGAATTTATGGGAGGTATACTGGCCGAGAAATCATACCCCAAAGGCATGGAAAACACAATCCCGTTTGCCAAATTAGTTTCTCATAACACACTAAAAACACGATCACAAATGGCAGACATTGCCAGCGGGGGTTTCTCCCCGTGGCGTAAATATGCCCAGCTGACCCACCTGTTGAAAATATCACCCCACAGAGACAGCCTGCTCAGAGAATTAACCCACTTCGAAAAATTATGCCTATCGGGCACCTCACCCCGAGGCTCCCTATCAATAGCAAAAAAAAATGTTAGATGCTGCTCTCGTGTTGTCGTCTCCTTCCTACAGGCTGCACTGGCAGGTGGAGATGGGGATGGAGATTTCTGAAGAGCATGGCAGAATGTCCTCCTTTATACATCTAAATCCTCGTCCTCCGTCAGAATACTAGAATTGAACCACAAAGTCCTGTTCCGCTGGTATCTCACACCCGAGAGAATTAAACAAATTTACCCTGGGGCGGGCGCCACCTGTTGAGAGGGTGTGGGGCCCTTGGAACGATGACACACATATGGTGGCAATGTCACCTGCTCTCCCCTTTCTGGAGGATGGTAGAATTATTCCTTAAGGAATTAATGGGAGCGACATTCAGGTTAACACCCCTTACTGCCGTCCTAAATTACAAACAGGGCAGAGTGTGTAAAATTAAATGGAAATTATTACAAGTTAGCCCAAATAGTGCAAAGGCACTCATTGCCAGAAAATGGAAATCTGCACGTATCCCCACACTACAGGAGTGGATCCTCTATACCTCAGAACTTCTGTCGGTGGAGGAATACTCCTTTTATAGAAATGGTAACCTGGCCTTCTTTCAGGGGGTCCAATTTTACTGGGATTCCCTAACCCACGCCTTAATAGACATGGGAACTCCTGACCCACTCGACAACCCCTAGGGCGATAACTTCCGTCCGACCAGACCCCCACCCCTCTCCTCCCCCCCCCCCCTCCCCCTCATAACGAATGGAGATATCATGCTATACTGGTGGGAAATGAAAAAGGAAAGAATAGTATAAGTTGTTTATTGCATAATGTTATGTATATTGGAATTGGAAATTTATAAATCCTTTTATCTTCAGCTATGCAGTTAGCAATAACTGGAAGGGACATAAAAAAGTGCCAATGGCTTCCCCTTTTGGTGGGCACGACACTTCGCACCCGTTGGACACTATCTTCACTCCTGTTTGAACTCGGCAAAGGAGAAGCAGAGTAATAGTATGGACCTTTAAAGGGCAATCTTATGGCAATGGCTGACTAAAAGTGTTGACGGTAACTACCTAATAATGTCCCTATGCTGCTTATCACATTGTACTGATGCCAATTTCCAATAAAGTCTTTTTTTTTTTTTTTTTTTTTTTTTTTTTAAATTGTATGTGAATCATGAATGTTTAGTTTTGCCTTTACTGTTCCCTTTAAACAAAGAACTTAAAGTAGAACTTTGCTTCACAAAATGTTCCAGCTACTGTGTATGAGAACCTGCTGAGTTGTATATGTGATATAGAAGCCCATGCATAATAGACTGAAAGATGCATTGATTTTTTTGTAACACTAAAATATATTTTTTTACCTTGTCTGCATTAACATTGGTTAATTACATTATCCAATCTTAAGAACAGAAGGGAGAATATTTGATTCATATAGCAAGCAATCACTAAAAAATATAGACACATTTAGCCACCAATCAGCAAGCACTACCCAGGTGCTGAACCAAAAATAGACCAGCTCCTAAGCTTACATTCCTGCTTTTTCAAATAAATATACCAAGAGAACGAAGAAAAAGTGATAATAGGAGTAAATTAGAACGTTGCTTAATATTGCACTCTCTGAATCATGAAATAAAAAAATGGGTTTCAAATCACTTTATATGTAGTTTTGATTCTACTGTTTAAAGGGTCTAATACATTAAAGCATTCTTATTTTACCATTGATTGTTAATGTCAGCACCAGCTGCTGATTCATAGTTGAACACAGGACAGCGAGACAATCAGGTGTTACATATGTGTGCAGTCACTAGTCCCCTGCCATCTACAGATCCAGAGCGGAAGTAAACTACCACACCAGAATAGGTTTTAACTTTATTGTTATAAGGTGATTTACCTGTGTTAAAGTTTGTTTAAAGAATAGCTATAGCAAGTAATTATGCAATAAGAAACTCATTAAAGCATTTTATTATTTCATCTTTATGTCCCATTAATATGCATTTTTTCCTTTATATGGTCCATACGTTGTACTGTCTGCTTTTGTCTCCTTTTACATACTTCTAACCTGTCACGGTTACCAAGCTGCCAAGGCTACCTCCTCATTATTGGATTGCTGTGTTTTCACCTACCCCCTTTTTGTTTGCTGCTACACTGCTTGAACTTTTGCCTTGAAAGAGCTGATCGCTACCCCGCTTAACCCCTCCCTGCCTCATCAAAGTACAGCCGGAATATCATGGAACTACTCGTCGGCTGGGCTCTATAGGGATCCCCACTGAACTTCAACCTAGGTCGCTCCAGAGGCCCTGTGCCCCAGAGCTCTGCTCTTTTGGGGATTTGTACTTCCTATGAAGGGCAAGGATTGGGGTGATTTCCAGGAGGAAGCTTACTTCAGAACTCAGGATTTCGGACCCCCCCCTCTACCACTACTACCACTGGCTGACCCGGTGTACTTTTGATCAGCTGCTGCTCCGGCCCCCAGCAACGGATCATGTCACTTTTTGGATTGAGACAACTTGGGTCCCGGAGCTCTACCATGGTACCCGGGAATAGCCGCCACCCCCTTGGGATCACCCTGAGATCGCGACCTAGCTACTATGGGATTCCTATGTGCCTATTGTTCTTATGGAGGCACCAGGCTGTCTAGAGGGGTGGGAATGGCGGGAATCTTGGGATCAGATAAGGCTCTTATCAATATGAAATTGTGTATATAAGCTGTTTGGTTTTCCCAATAAAATCTGTTTGTGTTTTACCTTAATACTGGTTTTGTCTGGTTATTAGGGTGGGCTCTTGCTTAAATCACTTTCTCCGCTCTACAGCTAAAGGTTCCAGGTACAGGAAGGACCCTTTTGGCGGAGCTACTCAGTTGGAGTGGCCGTAGTCCGTCACATAAATAATTCTTCTTCATCTCTTACTACACACACTAACATTATCTTCATTATTACAGTATGAATTCCAAGCAACTACTGTAAACTTTCTTATCCTTTTTGCAGTACCTACTACTTCCTGGCTTTCTACAGCACTTGAGGTCTGACAAAGCTAATATCCACCCTCCCTTTCCTCATCCGAACCACCCCTTATTTGTATACTTTTATAAAAATACTCTTAATGGACAATCATCTGTAATTCACATTATTTCTACAATAATTGACACAATTTTCTTGTAGCTAACATCATTCATATGTGTTCATTTCTCATTTAGCTGCAGGGAATATAAAAACTTTATCTACTCATACACATATCAAGTCACTTAGATTAATACTGAAATTAGTACTTGTATTTTATGTTTTCCAACAGAAATTATCCTACCTAAACATTATTTAGCACACCAACCTAGCATCTGATGATAGCATTAATAAAATAATGTCCCCTCTCTTTTTCTTGCAAAATATTTATCTTTCTTTCTGTAGAAGGTGAGTTTGCCAATGTATGTCAATTAGTATTTAAATTATAAGGTTGAAAAGGAGGGGGCAAGTAAAAATAGAAAAATAAGCCACATGCCCCAAACTAGAAATTTCAGCAAATTACCTCTGTTTAAAATTAATTTGAGTGCTTTAAGACAAAAAAATGTCACCAATCATCACCATACATGGGACAGCACCACACCCAAGTGCTTGATGCTAATTGATTACCATCGGAATGGATAGATAACCTGTAAGTGTTCCAACACCGGCCTAGTGAAATTAAAGGAATAGTCTAGTCAAAATTAAACTTTCATGATTCAGTTACAGCAAGCAATTTTAAGCAACTTTCTAATTTACTCCTATTATCAATTTTTCTTTGTTCTCTTGGTATCTTTATTTGAAAAAGCAAGAATGTAAGCATAGGAGCCGGCCCTTTTTTGGTTCAGCACCTGGGTAGCACTTTTTGATTGGTGCCTAAATGTAGCCACCAATCACCAAGCGCTACAAAGGTGCTGACCCAAAAATAAGCCGGCTCCTAAACTTACATTTAAATAAAGATTACCAAGAGAACGAAGAAAAATTGATAATAGGAGTAAATTAGAAAGTTGCTTAAAATTGCATGCTCTGGCCTCTATTTATCAAGCTGTCAACCGCAAATACGCTGGAATTCCGCAGCGTATTTGTGGCGAGCCTGATTCGCCGTAGTTATCAAACCCTACAGAACGGCAAAAGTAGAATATAGTGACGTAACTTACGATCCGGCGGACTCAGTCCGACACAGATCGATGGTTACATCACTACAGATGTTCCGAACGCAAGTTAGGCACAATCTGACTACTTTTGGTAGTTATCAAATACCTACCAGGTACGCTGCTCGCCACTATTCTGGCCCAGCGTACCTGGTTTTCAATCCGCCGCCCTGGAGGTGGCGGATGCCATAGGAATCAATGGGAGTCTGACAGCAGCGAAAGCTCATGTTCGCTGTTGCCCGATATCCCATTGATTCCTATGGGAACGTCTACACCTAACACCCTAACATGTACCCCGAGTCTAAACACCCCTAATCTGCCCCCCCCTACACCGCCGCCACCTATATTATACATATTAACCCCTAAACCGCCGCTCCCGGACACCGCTGTAGCTCTAATAAATGTATTAACCCCTAAACCGCCGCTCACGGAGCCCACCGCCACCTACATTATACCTATTAACCCCTAATTAGTGATGTTGCGAATAGTTCGCCGGCGAATAGTTCCCAGCGAACATAGCTTGTTCGCGTTTGCCGCGACGGGCGAACATATGCGATGTTCGATCCGCCCCCTATTCGTCATCATTGATTAAACTTTGACCCTGTATCTCACAGTCTGCAGACACATTTCAGCCAATCAGCAGCAGACACTCCCTCCCAGACACTCCCAGCTCCTGGACAGCAGCCATTTTAGATTCATTCTGATCCTGCATTCTTAGTGAGAGGAGGGATAGTGTAGCTGCTGCTGATTTTATAGGGAAATTGATAGCTAGGCTAGTGTATTCAGTGTCCACTACAGTCCTGAAGGACTCATCTGATCTCTGCTGTAAGGACAGCACCCCAAAAAGCCCTTTTTAGGGCTAGAACATCTTTTTTTTTTCTTTTTTTTTGCCTGTGTAATTTTGACTGTGAAACATCAGTCTGCTAGTGTAATCTAATTGCAGTTGCCTGCCTGCAGTGCCACCACTCATATCTGTTGTAACAGTAGTGTAAATTTAAAAAAAAAAAACTTTTTTGACTGTGAAACATCAGTCTGCTAGTGTAATCTAATAGCAGTTGCCTGCCTGCCAGCGTGTGTGCCAGGCCCACTTGCCAACTAGTGCCACCACTCATATCTGTTGTAACAGTAGTGTAAATTTTTAAAAAAAAACTTTTTTGACTGTGAAACATCAGTCTGCTAGTGTAATCTAATTGCAGTTGCCTATCTGCCAGCGTGTGTGCCAGGCCCACTTGCTAAGTGCCACCACTCATATCTGTTGTAACAGTAGTGTAAATTTTTTTTAAAAAACTTTTTTGACTGTGAAACATCAGTCTGCTAGTGTAATCTAATTGCAGTTGCCTGCTTGCCAGCGTGTGTGCCAGGCCCACTTGCCAACTAGTGCCACCACTCATATCTGTTGTAACAGTAGTGTAAATTTAAAAAAAAAAAACTTTTTTGACTGTGAAACATCAGTCTGCTAGTGTAATCTAATTGCACTTGCCTGCCTGCCAGCGTGTGTGCCAGGCCCACTTGCCAACTAGTGCCACCACTCATATCTGTTGTAACAGTAGTGTAAATATTTAAAAAAAAAACTTTTTTGACTGTGAAACATCAGTCTGCTAGTGTAATCTAATTGCAGTTGCCTGCCTGCCAGCGTGTGTGCCAGGCCCACTTGCCAACTAGTGCCACCATGCATATCTGTTGTAACAGTAGTGTAAATTTAAAAAAAAAAAACTTTTTTGACTGTGAAACATCAGTCTGCTAGTGTAATCTAATTGCAGTTGCCTGCCTGCCAGTGTGTGTGCCAGGCCCACTTGCCAACTAGTGCCACCACTCATATCTGTTATAACAGTAGTGTAAATGTTTTTAAAAAAAACTTTTTTGACTGTGAAACATCAGTCTGCTAGTGTAATTTTAATTGCAGTTGCCTGCCTGCCAACGCATCTTTTTCCATCTCCCGGTTCCTAAAATCCATGGCATATACACGTCCCCTGGCGCCGCAACTGCCTCTGGGAACCTTACCATGGGTCCCAGACCGCACGTCTTGTAATTCTCTGAAATTATATATCTATCAAATCTATCTATTTATCTATCAAAACTATCTATCTATCTATCGTATCTATCAAATGTATATTGCATCTATTGATCTATCTATCTAATCTATGTATCTATGTATCTATTAAATCTATCTATCTCGTGGTTGGGCAAATGGACTGTTTGCGGTTGCTTGCGGTGCGTTAAACGGGGAGTTTGGCCTGTCACTGTGAAGCAGGCGTAACCCTTACACTACCTGATCGATACAACATCATACCTGATGTTTTAAAGCATGTTATTCCAAACAATTTAGGAATGTTAGGTGATTTATGCCCTTTATGGATTAAAACCAGACTCTGCATCAACTATGTAATTTTCAGTGGGAGTTTTGCCATGGATCCCCCTCCGGCATGCCACAGTCCAGGTGTTAGTCCCCTTGAAACAACATTTCCATCACTATTGTGGCCAGAAAGCGTCCCTGTGGGTTTTAAAATTCGCCTGCCTATTGAAGTCAATGGCGGTTTGCCCGGTTCGCCCGTTCGTGAACAGTTGTGGAAGTTCGAGTCCGCCATTCGTGAACGGAAAATTTTAAGTTTGCGACATCACTACCCCTAATCTGCCCCCTATACCGCCGCCACCTACATAAAGTTATTAACCCATATCCTGCTGCTCCCGGACCCCGCCGCAACTAAATAAATTGTTTAACCTCTAAACTGCCGCTCCCGGAGCCCACTGCCACCTACATTATATTTATTAACCCCTAATCTGCCCCCCCTACACCGCCGCCACTATATTAAGTTTATTAACCCCTAAATCTAAGTCTAACTCTAACCCTAACACCCCCCTAACTTAACTATAATTTAAAAAACTCTAAATAAAAATCCTATAATTAAATAAATTATTCCTATTTAAAACTAAATACTAAATACTAATACTAATAGTTACATTGTAGCTAGCTTAGGGTTTATTTTTATTTTACAGGCAAGTTTGTATTTATTTTAACTAGGTAGAATAGTTATTAAAAAGTTATTAAGTATTTACTAAGTACCTAGTTAAAATAAATACAAATATACCTGTAAAATAAAACCTAACCTAAGTTACAATTACACCTAACACTACACTATAATTAAATAAATTAAATAAATGAACTACAATTAACTACAATTAATTAAAATTAAATAAAATTAACTAAAGTACAAAAAAAACAACACTAAATTACAGAAAATAAAAAAATAATTACAAGTATTTTAAACTAATTACACCTAATCTAATCCCCCTAATAAAATAAAAAGCCCCCCCAAAATAATAAAAATCCCTACACTATACTAAATTACAAATAGCCCTTATAATGGCTATTTGCAGGGCATTGCCCCAAAGTAATCAGCTCTATTACCTGTAAAGAAAAATACAATACCCCCCAACATTACAACCCACCACCCACACACCCAACTCTACTCTAAAACCCACCCAATGCCCCCTTAATAAAACCTAACACTAACCCCCTGAAGATCACCCTACCTTGAGACGTCTTCACCCAACCGGGCCTAAGTCCTCAACGAAGCCGGGCAAAGTTTTCATCCAACCGAGCAGAAGAGGTCCTCCAGCCAGGCAAAGCATTTGGGGCAATGCCCCGCAAAAAGCCCTTTAAAGGGCTATTTGTAATTTAGTGTAGGGTAGGGATTTTTATTATTTTGGGGTACTTTTTTATTTTATTAGGGGGATTAGATTAGGTGTAATTAGTTTAAAATTCTTGTAATTATTTTATTATTTTGTGTAATTTAGTTGTTTTTTTTCGTATTTTAGTTTATTTTATTTAATTGTAGTTAATTGTAGTTAATTTAGGGAAATAATTTAAAGATAGTGTAGTGTTAGGTGTAATTGTAACTTAGGTTAGGATTTATTTTACAGGTATATTTGTCTTTATTTTAACTAGGTAGCTATTAAATAGTTAATAACTATTTAATAACTATTGAACCTAGTTAAAATAAATACAAACTTGCCTGTAAAATAAAAATAAACCCTAAGATAGCTACAATGTAACTATTAGTTATATTTTAGCTATCTTAGGGTTTATTTTATAGGTAAGTATTTAGTTTTAAATAGGAATAATTTATTTAGATTAATTTAAATTATATTTAAAGGGACATTCAACACTTAGTGTAACAGGTTTTTATATTGTAAATTAAGAAACGGAGGTCCGCCTACACTATACCCCTCCTCCCTTGCCGCCTTGCTTCTGTCCTAATCAGCGGCGCTAACTACTCTAATACCCGGTCAATATGGATGCCGAACTCCCCCCACTATAACGTAGCTGCCTTCTTCTTAAACTGATAAGCAAATCAGAATCCAGTCCTCCGAGAGTGGCGGTATAGGGGGTAAAACAGTATAATATAGTGTGGATGACAGGGTAGCAAGAAAGCTGTGAATAAGCCGATGAGCAGCGAGATCGATGACTGTTAGTTAACAACAGTCCGCTGCTCATTGCACCGTACTTGGTGCGCGGCTTTTTGACAGCTTTCTTGATAATTTTGGCGAACGTATTCAGGTCCGCGGCAGCAATGTTAGGCGATCTTAGGCGAGCATATTGGTGCCGTCTAATGCTAGAAAGTCGACGGCTTGATAAATAGAGGCCTCTATCTGAATCATGAAAGTTTAATTTTGATTTGAACAGTCAATAGGATTTGAGTAGCTCTCATCCTATTGGCTGATTTGAATCGGAACAGCCAATAGAATGCAAGCTCAATCTGATTGGCTGATTGGATCAGCCAATCGGATTGAACTTGATTCTGATTGGCTGATTCCATCAGCCAATCAGAATATTCCTACCTTAATTCCGATTGGCTGATAGAATCCTATCAGCCAATCGGAATTCGAGGGACGCCATCTTGGATGACGTCCCTTAAAGGAACCGTCATTCGTCGGGAGACGCCGGAAGAAGAGGATGGATCCGCGTCGGCTGATTCAAGATGGACCCGCTCCGCACCGGATGGAAGAAGATCGAAGATGCCGCTTGGAGAAGATGTTTGCCGGTCCGGATGTCCTCTTCTTGCCGGATAGGAGGAAGACTTTGGAGCCTCTTCTGGACCTCTTCAGCACCGGATGCCAGGACGGATCGGTGATACCTGGATGGTGAAGACAAGGTAGGAAGATCTTCAGGGGCTTAGTGTTAGGTTTATTTAAGGGGGGTTTGGGTTAGATTAGGGGTATGTGGGTGGTGGGTTGTAATGTTGGGGGGGGGGTATTGTATGTTTTTTTTTACAGGCAAAAGAGCTGAACTTCTTGGGGCATGCCCCGCAAAGGGCCCTGTTCAGGGCTGGTAAGGTAAAAGAGCTTTTAACTCTATTAATTTAGAATAGGGTAGGGCATTTTTTATTTTGGGGGTCTTTGTTATTTTATTAGGGGGCTTAGAGTAGGTGTAATTAGTTTAAAATTGTTGTAATATTTTTCTTATGTTTGTAAATATTTTTTTATTTTTTGTAACTTAGTTCTTTTTTATTTTTTGTACTTTAGTTAGTTTATGTAATTGTAGTTATTTGTAGCAATTGTATTTAATTTATTTATTGATAGTGTAGTGTTAGGTTAATTGTAGGTAATTGTAGGTATTTAATTATTTAATTAATTTATTGATAGGGTAGTGTTAGGTTTAATTATAACTTAGGTTAGGATTTATTTTACAGGTAATTTTGTTATTATTTTAACTAGGTAACTATTAAATAGTTCTTAACTATTTAATAGCTATTGTACCTGGTTAAAATAATTACCAAGTTGCCTGTAAAATAAATATTAATCCTAAAATAGCTACAATATAATTATAATTTATATTGTAGCTATATTAGGATGTATTTTACAGGTAAGTATTTAGCTTTAAATAGGAATAATTTATTTAATAAGAGTTAGTTAATTTTGTTAGATTTAAATTATATTTAACTTAGGGGGGTGTTAGTGTTAGGGTTAGACTTAGCTTTAGGGGTTAATCCATTTATTATAGTAGCGGTGAGCTCCGGTCGTCAGATTAGGGGTTAATAATTGAAGTTAGGTGTCGGCGATGTTAGGGAGGGCAGATTAGGGGTTAATACTATTTATGATAGGGTTAGTGAGGCGGATTAGGGGTTAATAACTTTATTATAGTAGCGCTCAGGTCCGCTCGGCAGATTAGGGGTTAATAAGTGTAGGCAGGTGTCGGCGACGTTGTGGGGGGCAGATTAGGGGTTAATAAATATAATATAGGGGTCGGCGGTGTTAGGGGCAGCAGATTAGGGGTACATAAGGATAACGTAGGTGGCGGCGCTTTGCGGTCGGCAGATTAGGGGTTAATTATTGTAGGTAGCTGGCAGCAACGTTGTGGGGGGCAGGTTAGGGGTTAATAAATATAATACAGGGGTCGGCGGGGTTAGGGGCAGCAGATTAGGGGTACATAAGTATAACGTAGGTGGCGGTCGGCAGATTAGGGGTTAAAAAAATTTAATCGAGTGGCGGCGATGTGGGGGGACCTCGGTTTAGGGGTACATAGGTAGTTTATGGGTGTTAGTATACTTTAGGGTACAGTAGTTAAGAGCTTTATGAACCGGCGTTAGCCCAGAAAGCTCTTAACTCCTGCTATTTTCCGGAGGCTGGAGTTTTGTCGTTAGAGCTCTAACGCTCACTTCAGAAACGACTCTAAATACCGGCGTTAGAAAGATCCCATTGAAAAGATAGGATACGCAATTGACGTAAGGGGATCTGCGGTATGGAAAAGTCGCGGCTGAAAAGTGAGCGTTAGACCCTATTTTGAGTGACTCCAAATACCGGCGGTAGCCTAAAACCAGCGTTAGGAGCCTCTAACGCTGGTTTTCACGGCTACCGCCGAACTCTAAATCTAGGCCTTAAGCAGCAGTGTTTGCAACAGGTATAGCATTGCTATAATCATTGTTACAAACACAGCTGCTATAGAGTGCTAAAGACCATGCACGCTCCTGAGCCTACCTATGTTTATCAAGATACCAACAGAACAAAGCAAATTGGATAATAGAAGTTAACTGGAATTTTATTTTTTATAGCATGCTGAATCATGATAGTTGATTTTTTACTTTACTGTCCCTTTAATAAAAAATAATAACAGTAAAATATGAGTGTCCCCAGAAAGAATCATATAGCAGGTTACTGAGTTGCTAAGTGAAGTTTTCAGACTATTCAGATGCTGCATGAAAATAATGAGGTTAAATCCATGTAAAACAACATGTTCTATGAGTGAGAAATGAATGACATGTACAATAAGCTGGTTGCTAAGAAATCTCAGCAGAGCTTTTAGTTGCAACCTAATTGCACTGGTTCATTTCCTATATTTTCACTGTGTGACAGCACCACATACTGCTGAGATGCACAAATTAGTCCTTATCTGTCAATGCCCTGGGACTCAGTTTAAATTTCACTTAGTCCCAATTTCAGTCTGTTTAAATCTACTTTTCATTCTAATTTCTGTTCGTTTGCATTAAAATACAAAATAGCTATACAACACATTTTGTATGGAGACTTCAGCGAATATCACAAGAAAAAATATACTTCTCTCTTTTATCATTTTTGTTGTTAACCCAAAAAGTAAAAATAACCTAATTGTGGGTCCATTGTACTCATTTTTTTTTTATTTCGTGCATATGAAGGAGCAGAATTTACATATGTGACAGATAGTTTTATGCCTGAAAATGTTAAGTAAAAGATGCTTAAAGGGCCATGATACCCAAATGTTTAAACGCTTGAAAGTGATGCAGCATAGCTGTAAAAAGCTGACTAGAAAATATCTCCTGAACATCTCTATGTAAAAAAGAAAGATATTTTACCTCAAAAGTTTCTCAGTAGCCACCTCCCATTGTAAAGGATTTCTGAGCAGCATATTAGTATGTCTGTCCTGGGTAGGGTTGCCACCTTTTTGCCCAGGAAATTCCTGGACACTTTTTTAGTGGGCGTGGAGGGTGTGTATCTCAGGGCGTGGCTTCTCGCGGCATCAAATTTATTATGAAATCAATATAAATATATAATATATATATAATATGGACAAACGACTGGGATCTAAAGTTTAACACAGCAAAGTGTAAAATAATGCATTTAGGGAAGAAAAATCCAAATGTTAATTACAGACTCAATGACACTTTACTGACTGTTACAGACGAGGAACAGGACTTGGGAATTATTATTTCAGATGATTTAAAACTTAGTAAACAATGTAGTAATGCAGCGAGTAAGGCTAGCAGAATGCTTGGATGTATTGGTAGAGGTATTTGCAGCAGAAATAGTAAGGTTCTTATGCCACTTTATAGATCATTAGTTAGGCCTCATCTTGAGTATTGTGTGCAGTTCTGGAGACCATATCTTCAGAAGGATATTAACAAACTTGAATCTGTGCAAAGGAGGGCTACCAAAATGGTACATGGTCTAAAAAATAAAACTTACCAGGATAGGCTCAATGACCTAAATATGTATAGCTTAGAGGAGAGAAGGGAAAGAGGTGATATGATAGCAACTTTCAAGTACATTAAAGGGTTTAGTAAAACTGAGGCTGTGGGTATTTTACATAAAATGGAAAATTCAAGAACAAGGGGTCATGAGCTCAAGCTAAAGGGTAGTAAATTCAGGAGTAATTTGAGGAAGCACTTCTTTACAGAAAGAGTGATTGATTTATGGAATAAACTTCCTCAAGAGGTAGTAGCAACAAACACTGTGGGGGACTTTAAAAATGCATGGGGCAAGCATAGGGCTATCCTACGAACTAGATACGTTTATACTGTTAGGTAAGGTCGGGCAGACTTGCTGGGCCTATGGCTCTTATCTGCCGTCAATATCTATGTTTCTATGTTTCTATACTGTATATATAATATATATATATATATATATATATATATATATATATATATATACTCTAAGTTGAAACCCCAATACCAAGTAAAATAGTGCTGTACAGGAGCATTGTCTTTTTTTTGTAGTCTGCTGTTAGGTTGATAATTATCCTGGGGACATGATCCTGTGTGCTGTAAGACCCCCGAGGACTCCATTATAGCCGTAGCTGCTGACCTAATTACTAAGACCTCTTGTGGGACGTGATTAGCCAGATTAACAAACATCACAAACTATCAAAATTATTAGAGCAGTGTTTGGCGCATTACCTTGCTTATAGGCTTCATAAACCTGTGTGACCGAACTCGGGGTAACTGGTGGAGGTGGGGCCATGGGACGCGTACGATCACGATGTCCTGCCTCTCTCTCTGCTGCCTGCAGGATGTGATGACTCCCCCGCTCTGACCCTCTTCCCACCTCCCACTGTGTCACACTAATCATTGTACTCCGTCTCTCCTGAAGTCTGCAGACTACCCGGTTAGTAACCCCGGGCTAAGCGCTCCTCTGGCCATCTAATATTTTGTAAAGTTTGTGCTCAATGCCCCAGGGGAGCACTTAGCCCGGGGCATTTGAGGCTAGTTCCAGGACACGGGACACAGAGCCTCAGACCGGGACTGTCCCGGTGAAACCGGGGCGGGTGGCATCCCTAGTCCTGGGACAGCTTAGGGGATGAGCCTCGGGCACTATCATATTATTTCCCTATTCAGCTTACTATGAAATCTCATGACAGTTAAGTCAAATCTCATGAGATCACCGTAAAATAGTTCATGACCTCAGCACTGCTGATGCTGATTGGCTGCTGTTCATTTCCTAATTTTTTTATTTTTTTTACCGGCAGCTGGGAGCAGTCATACTATTATTATTATTTTTTTACCTGTAGCTGGGCTGCAGCTGAGTATAACTTTTTACACAGAACTTACTCTGCTGAGCTGAGGAAATTGTGAGGTAAAATATCTTCTTTTGTTACATAGAGATGCTCAGGTGATATTTTCCTGTCAGATTTTTACAGTTATACTGCATCAGTTTCAAGTGATTTAGCATATGAGTATTATGTCCCTTTAAGGAAATTTACTATGAAATCTCATGAGAGTTAAGTGAAATCTCATGAGATCACAGTAAAAGAGCTCATGACCTCAGCACTGTTGATTGGGATTGGCTGCATTTCATTTCTTCATTTTTTTTTCTTTACCTACAGCTGGGCAGTAACTGAGGTATAACTGTTTACAGTAAGCTGAGGAAATTGTGAAGTAAAATATCTTCCTTTTTTACATAGAGATGCTCAGGTGATATGTTCCTGTTAGCTTTTTACAGTTATACTGCATCAGTTTCAAGTGATTTAGCATATTGTCAGGTTAGGAAATGTCCAGAAGAAGACCCAAATACTAGGGCGAACTTAAACAACACCCTTGCACTCTGAGTTTAATCCAGGACGTGACCCTACGACAACCTCCAAAAAACAATGTACTCACCATATGGAGCAGGGTTAGCCTGTGTCCAAAGTAATTCAAGATAACAGCCAGATAGACTTCTGAATAAGGAACTGGTTTCAGGAAATGTATTCCACAGAATCAGGAGAGCAGGGATAGTCCACTTATACTCAAACAGAAGAAGGGTAAAACAAGAAACAGTTAACAATGCAGGAGTAGGTAATTTGTTATCAGGCAATTTGAGGGTTAACACTGTGTAGCCAGTCCTTGCAGAGTTTGCAACAGGTAATCAGGCAGTTTGAGGGTTAACACTGAATAGTCAGTCCTTGCAGAGTTTGCAACAGGTTATCAGGCACTTTGAAGGTTAACACAGATTAATCAGTACTTGCTGAGTTTGGCAGTAGGTTAAAATGCAGTTTGAGAGTTTCACAGAATAAACAGTATTTGCAGAGTTTGGCAGCAGGTTAAAAATGCAGTTTGAGAGTTTCACAGAATAAACAGTACCTGCAGTGTTTGGCAACAAGATATCAAGCAGTTTGAAGGTTTACACTGAATAAACAGTATTTGCAGAGTTTGGCAGCAGGTTAACATACAGTTAGAGAGTTTCACAGGGTAAACAGTACTTGCATTGTTTGGAAACAGGTAATCAGGAAGTTTGAAGGTTAACCCAGCATAGTCAGTCCTTGAAGAGATTGGCAAAAGAAAATCAGCAGTTAGAGAGTTTCCTCAGCGAATTCCTCACAGAAGCCACAAAGAGGAACAAAAAAACGGGCACTGAAGAAACAGGAAGCCCGGAATAAAAAGCCTGGTCGTGACATCATCAGGAAGGGGTGGCTCAGACTACCTGTCAATCAAGCACACAGAGAGGGCTGCCAGAGCTTCCCAGCGGCCGAGCGTGACACATATGAGTATTATGTCCCTTTAAATTAAAATTGAAAAGTATATGGTAGTTTTGGTTTAGTACGGCCTACTAATCCTCATTGGTTGATAAGGGCACTTGTGACTGAATCTGCAAGAGTGACAAGAAAACATTCACGACAGGAATTTGTTTTAAAAAGAAACAATGGAATAGATTTTGAAATGCTGTTTTTTTACATGAAACAAAGGAAAGAAAACGCTGCATACAATAGTCCTTTCAATAAACTATTAACACTAATATTAGTTATTATTCTCAATCCACAAAGAAAAATTACTGCCCTAGACGTAATGAGAAGACATAGGAACTGCTGTGAGCTGCAGGCAGCATGTGTTCTATCAAAGAACCCAATCCATTAGAACAGATTTGTTAGGAGTATTTAATTAACACCTAATAAACTCTGTCTGCTCTGCCGATTCCTCAGTAAGGATCTACAACATAGTAGTGTTAACGTTTTCAAAAAACACACACTCACAGTTCAGATGTTAATCGTCTCTTAACACACTTGTGAAGCGTGTGAACAAACGTCCAAGATAAGGCTGACTGTGTCTCTTTGCAGCCTGCACACTGAATCCGTGACCTCCTTCACTCTAGTGTTCCAGGTGCCCTGTGGGTGTCCTTAATGAGCGATAAACATGCTGACCAAAAAATACCCAGACCGGCTCCAAAATGGTACAAATAAAATGAAGGCTTTATTTTGATTCTCGTTAAAAAATGTACACAAAAGACCACTAGCAAACAAACAGCTGCTGCCAAGTAAAATACTGAGGCTACAACTTCAGCCTGAATGACGTCACTGATGCGTTTCAGGTATTTCCTGTAGTCATAGTTCACATCACTGTGCCTCCCTCTTCCTTAAAAAAAGTGACTTCCAGGTGTTAGCCTCATTAGAGAACACCCTGCAGTCAGCAAAGGTATATCTTTTACCATTGCTCTTGAAGGCAAAGTGCTTACATATTAGTGTCTTGCATTTCTTGAAACAAAAAATATATCATATATCACAGTTCACATATTATAATCTACAATCAGCACCAACATTGCGTCTCCAAAAATGACAATATTTTACCTTATAAAACTACCTTTTCAACTGCAATATCCTGTCTGTAACATATGTTCTGTTAATTTCTATATAAATACAAAAATATAAAAAGGTACTCAAAACAGAAAGGCTTAATACAGCCCCTACACTCCCAGTGTCAATTGCCTAACAACACAAAGGCTCCTCCTTATTGGCATTATAAACATACTTGGAAAACAGAATGTAAAATGGAATTTGACAGAATATAACATACATACAGAGCCATCAAGGTCATTCAGATCTCTCAGACAACACAAATCATCAAAATTCAAGTCTGACTCTCCCTGTACAGGTATCCTGAAGTATTAACATATCAGGATATGAATATCAGGATATGAATAACCAGAATGGGGAAACACTATTTGGAAATAAGATAACACATACTTTTACCTCAAAGTCATCCTTCTACCCATTACAAAGTAAGGGAACAGTATTAGAGCTCTTTCATAAAACAATTGAGAGGGAATTAACTGACCTAAACAAGAGGGTAACATCACAGAATAAGGATAAAGGTAAAAGATTAAAAACAGTAACTATAGCCCTTAAAAATAGAACAGAACTGGTGTATAAAAAAATCAGACAAAGGGGGCAGTACGGTAATACTGAAACAAGCAGATTATATAGCAGATGCACTCAGACAGCTGGAAGATGGGAATACATACCTTAAACTTAGCAGGTTAGGTCAATGGTGAATGAGGGGGTAGAAAATGGATTTCTGGATCAAAAGACAGCAGATTTTGTGACTGTTAAATATCCAAGGATCCCCCTCTTCCACCATTTACTGAAAGTGCACAAATCCCTTGACGACATAAAGGGTAGGCCGATAGTATCAGGGATCGGCTCTCTGCTAGAACCCCTTTCCGAATGGGTGGATTCAGTGATATAACCACTGGTGAGCAAACTAGGGAGTCATTTACGAGATACAAAGCACCTTTTGAAATTGCTTGATGACATAATATGGGAAACCCATTATAGTTGGCTCACAGTGGATATTGTGTCGTTATATTCAACTATACCACATGAACATGGCATTACAGCCATAGACAGTTTTATAAATAAGACAGAACTTACTAAAGATCAAAGAGAATATGTGTTGATGGTTACTTGCTATCTGCATGAACATAATTTCTTTTCCTTTTAAGGCAATTTCTACCTCCAGAGATGTGGCACGGCGATGTGGGCAAAGTTTGCCCCGTCATACACCAACCTATTCTTAGGTTGGTGGGAGGCAGTGCACATCTTTGGAGGTAGAAATCCCTTTAGGTCATGCATTAAAATCTATAAACGATTTATAGATGACCTTATCTTTATATGGACAGGTAGCAAAGAAGAGGCTATTCTCTTTGTGGAATATTTGAATTACAATTCGGTAAATTTGAAATTCACTATGGAATTTATCAAGACTAAGATAGATTATTTGGATGTATCTCTTTTAGGAGTAAACAACACTAAGATTGAAAGTCAGTTATATAGAACACCGATCTCCAAGAACACTTTGTTACATGCTACGAGTAACCATCCAGCACATGTCCCTTTTGCCATTGCCAAGGGGCAATTTCTATGAGTGAAAAGAAATTGCAGTAAACCAGAGGTATATAGAAGTGAATGTGAATTACTCACCAAACAACTAAAAGAGAGAGGATACTCGAATAGTGATAAAGAGGGCGAGAACCCAGGCTGATATATGTGATAGGAAAAATCTGTTATTGGATAAACGTAAAGAAACTATCTCTGATACAAATAAGACAACATTTGTAACGAATTTGAGTAACCAATATTCTAGTGTGTGTAGGATAGTGAGAAAACATCTTCCCATTCTCCTGGCAGATAATAAGCTTAAACCCTATGTGAAAAGTGGATGTAGGTTTTCATATATGCGAGGAGTAACTTTAGGGAATATTTTGTCACCAACACAACTACCACCTATTACTACTGGTATAGGCAGTTCTTGGTTAGCAAGCAATGGCACATTTAGATGCGGCAAAAACAGGTGTAAGGCCTGTGACCACATTAAAGTTACTGATAAATGTATTTCTTGTACTACAGGAAAGGAGTACACTATCCTACAATGAATTAATTGCTCCATGAGCTATGTGGTATATCTTGTGACATGCACGTATTGCAAAAAAAAATGTGGGCC
This sequence comes from Bombina bombina, assembly GCF_027579735.1. Classification (NCBI taxonomy): domain Eukaryota; kingdom Metazoa; phylum Chordata; class Amphibia; order Anura; family Bombinatoridae; genus Bombina; species Bombina bombina. Next base: position 654,299,645 of record NC_069502.1, on the reverse strand, counting down.
TCACCACCAGGGAGTTGAGGTCGAGGATAAGGGAGCATCTCAATAATATTGACAATGGGAGAGAATGCTCATCCCTAGCCTCCCATTTCATAAATGATCATGACAAAAATGTTAGCACCCTAAAATGGCAAGCTATAGAAAGAGTATTACCCCTAAAAAGAGGAGGCGATAGAATTAAAATTCTATATCGCAGAAAAGCCTTTTGGATTTTCTCCTTACAAACACATATACCAAAAGGCTTCAATTCTACGTTTGATTTGATAAATCACTGGGAATGATATAAATAACATCTTTGGTCTGTATAGTGTTGATAAAGAATGATAGTATTCGTTCAACCTCTGTATATATGTAATACGCTGTCAAATTCCATTTTACATTCTGTTTGCCAAGTATGTCTATAATGCCAATAAGGAGGAGCCTTTGTGTTGTTAGGTAATTGACACTGGGAGTGTAGGGGCTGTATTAAGCCATTCTGTTTTGAGTACCTTTTTGTATTTTTGTATTTATATAGAAATTAACGGAACATATGTTACAGACAGGATATTGCAGTTGAAAAGGTACAATAGTTTTATAAGATAAAATATTGTCATTTTTGGGGACGCAATGTTGGTGCTGATTGTAGATTATAATATGTGAACTGTGATATACAATATATTTTTTTGGCTCAAACGTTGCCCCTACTTATGCAAATTTATTTGTAGGCCAATTTGAGGAGCTATATATCTATGAGGATGAAATGTTTAAGGATAATATAGCATGTTGATACAGATACATAGATGATGTGTTCTGTGTATGGACAGGTGATAAAGATATGCTGGAGAATTTTGTACTAACTCTAAACTCTAAAACTGATTATCTAAAATTCACCATGGAGAGTAGTATAACTAATATCAGCTTTGTGGATACCATGGTATATATTAAGGATAACAGATTACAATGTGATATCTTTACTAAAATTACTGACCAAAATAATCTACTATCTTTTGATAGTTTCCATTCCCCTGCAACGATAAGTAGTTTACCATATAGCCAATTACTGAGAACAAAAAGGATTGTATTAGATCCTCAGAAACTTCAATTTAGGCTAGATGAAATGGCCAAAAAGTTCAGAACAAGAGGTTATCCAGAAGAAATCGTACAAGACAACTTAGACAGAGTAAATGAAATAGACATAATCTTTTGTCATCTAAAAATAAAGAAAAGAAACAGTTCTCTGTACCTCTGGTGACACAATATGGCTTTCATAGTAATAAACTTAGAAATGTGATTAACAAACACTGGTATCTACTAAAAGAGGAACCACGATTGGCATATATATTCAAAGATCCTCCCCTTCGCTCTTATAAAAGGAACAGGAACCTAAAGGATGAACTTGTTAGGGCAGATTTGTGGACCCAATATCCAACCCATACTTTACAGATAAAAGGTTGTTTCCTCTGTGACAATTGCGCACAATGTAATTCCCTCATTAAGGGTGACATTGTGACACATCCTCACACTGGATGCAAAATTGTAATTAAGGGTACATATACCTACAATTCCAGCTATGTCATATATGTCATAAAATGCCCATGTGGGTTGGCATATGTTGGGGAGACTACACAGAATGTACGGGAGAAGATTAGACAACGTAAGGCTGCTATAGGCAGCTTAGATGAAGATGCTCCGGTAGAACATAATTTTACAGTTAAAGCACACAATAAGAATCAACTTAGATTCCAAATAGTGGATGAGGTCCCCCCTTTAAGAAGAGGTGGTGACAGACAGAAAATGTTGTTTAAAAAGGAGGTCCAATGGATAAGAAAGTTGATACCCTATCCCCAAGGGGTTTGAATAGGCATATCCCCTGGGGCCACTTTGTTTAATATAAATTGTAGACTAATTACTGATTTGGTTCAGGGTTTCCATCAATACCAAAAGAGAACTCGTATATAACATTGTTCAGTAAATTGTAGATTAGATCCAAAAAATATGTCACTGTAGATATACAGACTCCATACGATTGAACTTTGCACATATTGTCTGTATAGAAATATATAATTCTGTATAAATTAACTAAAGGTAAAATTCTCTATTCACTAATTATGATATATCTAAACAATAAGAAATAGCTGCGATAATATATATAGAAAAAAAACATTCCACTAGATTACGAGTTGTGCGTTAAGGTAAAAAAGCAGCGGTAAGAGATCCTAACGCTGCTTTTTTACGCCCGCTGCTATTACGAGTCTTGCAGGTATAGGTTTACCGCACACTTCTTTGGCCTTACCGCAAATCAACTTACGTAAACTTTGGAAAGTCTTTTTTCTATGGGACTTACATAGCGCTAGTATTACAAATCTGTCCTGGGAGGCCAAAAAGTGAGCGGTACACCCTACCCCGTCAAGAGTCCTAACGCATTTAAAAGTCAGTAGTTATGAGTTTTATGGTACAACGCCGTAACATAAAAATCATAACTAAAGTGCTAAAAAGTACACTAACATCCATTAACTACCTATTAACCCCTAAACCGAGGCCCTGCCGCATCACAAATACTAACATAAAAAATTTAACCCCTAATCTGCCGCTCCGAACACTGCCGCCACCTGCATTATATTTATAAACCCGTAATCTGCTGCCCCCAACATCGCCGACACCTACATTATATTTATTAACCTCTAATCTGCCGCCCCCAATGTCGCCGCAACCTACCTACACTTATTAACCCCTAATCTGCCGCCCCAAACGTCGCCACCACTATAATAAACATATTAACCCCTAAACCGCCGCACTCCCGCCTCGCAAACATTAGTTAAATATTATTAACCCCTAATCTGCCGTCCCTAACATCGCCACCACCTACCTACACTTATTAACCCCTAATCTGCTGCCCCCAACGTCGCCGCCACTTTACTAAATGTATTAACCCCTAAACCTAAGTCTAACCCTAACACCCCCTAACTTAAATATAATTTAAATAAATCTAACTAAATATTCCTATCATTAACTAAATTATTCCTATTTAAAACTAAATACTTACCTATAAAATAAACCCTAAGATAGCTACAATATAACTAATAGTTACATTGTAGCTATTTTAGGGTTTATTTTTATTTTACAGGCAAGTTTGTATTTATTTTAACTAGGTAGAATAGTTATTAAATAATTATTAACTATTTAATAACTACCTACCTAAAATAAATACACAAGTACTTGTAAAATAAAACCTAAGTTACAATAACACCTAACACTACACTATAATTAAATAAATTTACTAAATTAAAAACAATTAAATAAATTAAATTACATCAGCTAAAGTACAAAAACAAACACTAAATTACAGAAAATAATAAACAAATTACAAGATATTTAAACTAATTACACCTAATCTAATAGCTCTATCAAAAAAAAGTCCCACCAAAATAAAAAAAAACCCTAGCCTAATCAGCTCCCAACAGTAAAACCCACCACCCACACAACAAACCCCTCAAATAAAATACTATCTAAAACAACCTAAGCTCCCCATTGCCCTGAAACGGCATTTGGATGGGCATTGCCCTTAAAAGGGCAGATAGCTCTTTTGCGGCCCAAACCCTAACTTAAAAATAAAACCCACTCAATACACCCTTAAAAAAACCTAACACTAACCCCCTGAAGACCGACTTACTGTTCTGAAGACCGAACATCCATCCTCAAGGAAGCGGCAGAAGTCTTCATCCAACCAGGCCGAAGTCCTCAACGAAGCCGGGAGAAGTCTTCATCCAAGCCGGGCAAAGTGGTCCTCCAGACGGGCAGAAGTCGTCATCCAGACGGCATCTTCTATCTTCATCCATCCAACGCAGAGCTGGTCCATCTTCAAGACATCCGATGCAGAGCATCCTCTTCATCCAATGACTACCCGATGAATGAAGTTTCCTTTTCAGGGCAATGGGGAGCTTAGGTTTTTTTTAGATAGTATTTTATTTGGGGGTTGGTTGTGTGGGTGGTGGGTTTAACTGTTGAGGGGGTTGTTTGTATTTTTTTTTACAGGTAAAAAAAAGCTATTGGTAGTTTAGTTTAGGCTAGGGTTTTTTTTTATTTTGGGGGGGCTTTTTTTATTTTGATAGGGCTATTAGATTAGGTGTAATTAGTTTAAATATCTTGTAATTTGTTTATTATTTTCTGTAATTTAGTGGGGGGGGTTGTACTTTAGCTAATTTAATTTATTTAATTGTATTTAATTTAGTTAATTTATTTAATTATAGTGTAGTGTTAGGTGTTTTATTGTAACTTAGGTTACGTTTTATTTTACAGGTACTTTTGTATTTATTTTAACTATGTAGTTATTAAATAGTTAATAACTATTTAATAACTATTCTACCTAGCTTGGCGCTAAAACATGAGTGACGTTTAGTTACCGGAACCGGAAGTGACGTAATTTCCGGTGGCGGTCTTAGGATACGTATACGTAGGAAAGCACGAAGGTATGTCTGGACACTGAGAGCGTGGTTTGTTACAATAATTATGACTTTATAGACACGTGAATTAAATCACTATATGGCACTAGATTGGATTAATATACAGGGAGTGCAGAATTATTAGGCAAGTTGTATTTTTGAGGATTAATTTTATTATTGAACAACAACCATGTTCTTAATGAACCCAAAAAACTCATTAATATCAAATCTGAATAGTTTTGGAAGTAGTTTTAGTCTGTTTTTAGTTATAGCTATTTTAGGGGGATATCTGTGTGTGCAGGTGACTATTACTGTGCATAATTATTAGGCAACTTAACAAAAAACAAATATATACCCATTTCAATTATTTATTTTTACTAGTGAAACCAATATAACATCTCAACATTCACAAATATACATTTCTGACATTCAAAAACAAAACAAAAACAAATCAGTGACCAATATAGCCACCTTTCTTTGCAAGGACACTCAAAAGCCTGCCATCCATGGATTCTGTCAGTGTTTTGATCTGTTCACCATCAACATTGCGTGCAGCAGCAACCACAGCCTCCCAGACACTGTTCAGAGAGGTGTACTGTTTTCCCTCCTTGTAAATCTCACATTTGATGATGGACCACAGGTTCTCAATGGGGTTCAGATAAGGTGAACAAGGAGGCCATGTCATTAGATTTTCTTCTTTTATACCCTTTCTTGCCAGCCATGCTGTGGAGTACTTGGAAGCGTGTGATGGAGAATTGTCCTGCATGAAAATCATGTTTTTCTTGAAGGATGCAGACTTCTTCCTGTACCACTGCTTGAAGAAGGTGTCTTCCAGAAACTGGCAGTAGGACTGGGAGTTGAGCTTGACTCCATCCTCAACCCAAAAAGGCCTCACAAGCTCATCTTTGATGATACCAGCCCAAACCAGTACTCCACCTCCACCTTGCTGGCGTCTGAGTCGGACTGGAGCTCTCTGCCTTTTACCAATCCAGCCACGGGCCCATCCATCTGGCCCATCAAGACTCACTCTCATTTCATCAGTCCATAAAACCTTAGAAAAATCAGTCTTGAGATATTTCTTGGCCCAGTCTTGATGTTTCAGCTTGTGTGTCTTGTTCAGTGGTGGTCGTCTTTCAGTCTTTCTTACCTTGGCCAAGTCTCTGAGTATTGCACACCTTGTGCTTTTGGGCACTCCAGTGATGTTGCAGCTCTGAAATATGGCCAAACTGGTGGCAAGTGGCATCTTGGCAGCTGCACGCTTGACTTTTCTCAGTTCATGGGCAGTTATTTTGCGCCTTGGTTTTTCCACACGCTTCTTGCGACCCTGTTGACTATTTTGAATGAAACGCTTGATTGTTCGATGATCACGCTTCAGAAGCTTTGCAATTTTAAGAGTGCTGCATCCCTCTGCAAGATATCTCACTATTTTTGACTTTTCTGAACCTGTCAAGTCCTTCTTTTGACCCATTTTGCCAAAGGAAAGAAGTTGCCTAATAATTATGCACACCTGATATAGGGTGTTGATGTCATTAGACCACACCCCTTCTCATTACAGAGATGCACATCACCTAATATGCTTAATTGGTAGTAGGCGTTCGAGCCTATACAGCTTGGAGTAAGACAACATGCATAAACAGGATGATGTGGTCAAAATACTCATTTGCCTAATAATTCTGCACTCCCTGTATTAAGTATAATACACAGTGTATGTTCATTACGATATACTGGAAGTGGTTGTTCAACTTCCGGTTTTATGAATGTACATCGCCATGATGAATATTATAAGAATATGTAGGTTTGATGATGAATCTATGTGTTGAGGACAAAATAAAATAACACTTAGTATATACACAATGTGATAATATGTGGGTTTTTATATAATAAGTACTATTGGCACTGAAACATAAATACACACCGGAAGTATTTGGTTAAAGCAGTTCCGGGTCACGCATGTTAAACCGGAAGTAGTGTGAATTTGGCCCTTTTTCTGTACAGGAAGTGGGAGGTGTTCTTGTATTTGTTTGCTTATTTAAGGTGCAGTGTGTTTGTACACTTTATGTTCTGAGGAAGGGGAGGTTTATTCCCCGAAACGTCAATAAATTTGACCCCTATTTTTAAAAAAATCCTGGCTGGTTCCTGCTTTGTTGAAGATTATTTATTACACAGAACCTTCAGGTGGTTGTCTCATGGAGGGCGGATTCACATCGTGTGGCTTATGTATATATATATATATATATATATATATATATATATATATATATATATATATATATATATATATATATATATATATATATATATATATATATATATATATATATATATATATATATATATACACACACATATACAAACTTAAACACAAACTCACATGCAAATATTGAGCCAGTAAAGAAACAGCTTATTGAGACTACCCTAAAGAACAAAATGATTACAATTAAAAAAAATATAATCAACTGCTAAGTAATATAATAGAACGGCAAAAACACAAACTACAAAAGTAGAACCCTCTGTCTTGTCAATTAAAAAACACTAAACTGTGTTTCCTAAATAAATAAATAAATAAATAAATAAATAAATAAAAAGACTAAGGCCTAGATTTAGAGTTTGGCGGTAGCCGTGAAAACCAGCGTTAGAGGCTCCTAACGCTGGTTTTAGGCTACCGCCGGTATTTGTAGTCAGTCAGGAAAGGGTCTAAAGCTCACTTTTCAGCCGCGACTTTTCCATACCGCAGATCCCCTTACGTCAATTGCGTATCCTATCTTTTCAATGGGATCTTTCTAACTCCGGTATTTAGAGTCGTGTCTGAAGTGAGCGTTAGAAATCTAAAGACAAAATTTCAGCCGCAGAAAAAAGTCAGTAGTTAAGAGCTTTCTGGGCTAACGCCGGTTTATAAAGCTCTTAACTACTGTGCTCTAAAGTACACTAACACCCATAAACTACCTATGTACCCCTAAACCGAGGTCCCCCCACATTGCCGCCACTCGATTAAATTTTTTTAACCCCTAATCTGCCGACCGCCACCTACGTTATACTTATGTACCCCTAATCTGCTGCCCCTAACACCGCCGACCCCTATATTATATTTATTAACCCCTAACCTGCCCCCCACAACGTCGCCGCCAGCTACCTACAATAATTAACCCCTAATCTGCCGACCGCAAAGTGCCGCCACCTACATTATAGCTATGTACCCCTAATCTGCTGTCCCTAACACCGCCGACCCCTATATTATATTTATTAACCCCTAATATGCCCCCCTCAACGTCGCCTCCACCTGCCTACACTTATTAACCCCTAATCTGCCGACCGGACCGCTCCGCTATTATAATAAAGTTATTAACCCCTAATCCGCCTCACTAACCCTATAATAAATAGTATTAACCCCTAATCTGCCCTCCCTAACATCGCCGACACCTAACTTCAAACATTAACCCCTAATCTGCCGACTGGAGCTCACCGCTATTCTAATAAATGTATTAACCCCTAAAGCTAAGTCTAACCCTAACACTAACACCCCCCTAACTTAAATATAATTTAAATCTAACGAAATTAATTAACTCTTATTAAATAAATTATTCCTATATAAAGCTAAATACTTACCTGTAAAATAAATCCTAATATAGCTACAATATAAATTATAATTATATTATAGCTATTTTAGTAACTTTGTATTTATTTTAACCAGGTACAATAGCTATTAAATAGTTAAGAACTATTTAATAGCTAAAATAGTTAAAATAATTACAAAATTACCTGTAAAATAAATCCTAACCTAAGTTACAATTAAACCTAACACTACACTATCAATACATTAATTAAATACAATATCTACAAATAAATACAATGAAATAAACTAACTAAAGTACAAAAAATAAAAAAGAACTAAGTTACAAAAAATAAAAACATATTTACAAACATCAGAAAAATATTAACAGCCAATAGAATCCGAGCTCAATCTGATTGGCTGATCGGATCAGCCAATCAGATTGAATTTGATTCTGATTGCCTGATTCCATCAGCCAATCAGAATTTTCCTACCTTAATTCCAATTGGCTGATAGAATCCTATCAGCCAATCGGAATTCGAGGGACGCCATCTTGGATGACGTCCCTTAAAGGAACCGTCATTCTTCAGTTGGACGTCGTCGGAAGAAGATGGGTCCGCGATCGAGGTCTTCACGATGGAGCCGGTCCTCATCGGATGAAGATAGAAGATGCCGCTTGGAAGAAGATGGTTGCCGGTCCGGATCTACTCTTCTTCCCGGATAGGATGAAGACTTTGGACCCTCTTCTGGACTTCTTCAGCCATCGGATGATGGATGTCTAGCCCCCGCTTGGGTTGGATGAAGATTTTGGAGCCAGGACCGATCGGTGTGATACCCGGCGAGGTGAAGATAAGGTAGGAAGATCTTCAGGGGCTTAGTGTTAGGTTTATTTAAGGGGGGTTTGGGTTAGATTAGGGGTATGTGGGTGGTGGGTTGTAATGTTGGGGGGGGTATTGTATGTGTTTTTTTACAGGCAAAAGAGCTGAATTTCTTGGGGCATGCCCCGCAAAGGGCCCTGTTCAGGGCTGGTAAGGTAAAAGAGCTTTGAACTTTTGTAATTTAGAATAGGGTAGGGCATTTTTTTTATTTTGGGGGGCTTTGTTATTTTATTAGGGGGCTTAGAGTAGGTGTAATTAGTTTAAAATTGTTGTAATATATGTTTGTGGCAAGTGCGAGCATATTGTCTCTTTAGAAACTCGTATTGGGGATCTGGAGGAACGAATTGCAACACTAAATGAAATTCAGACACTTGAAAGGGAAATGGATAGGACTGAGCTGGTTGTTAATGGTTCCAGCAGTGGGAATGGGGAGGATTCAGATGAGGAGACTCCAGGATGTAGCTGGGTCACAGTAAGAGGGCGAAGTAAGCGGAAGAGACAGGCCAGTTCTGAGCTGGTACACCCCAATAGATTTGCAAGATTAAGTGAAGATGTTGGGGATATCAGTTCAGGGGTGGCAGTGTCAGAGAGGGCTGTGTTGCCTAGTATAGTGAACAGTCCTTTAGCTGTGGAAGAGGAGCATACTATGGTGGGCAGTCCTTCAGTCATGGAAGAGGGGCATACAAGTCAGGGCCAGAGGCAGATGTTGGTGGTAGGAGACTCTATTATTAGGAAGGTTGATAGGGTAATTTGTCATCCAGACCCTTTACATAGAACAGTTTGCTGTCTTCCAGGGGCTCGTGTTAGGCATATTGTGGAGCGTATTGATAGATTGTTAGAGGGATGTGGGTCTGATCCTGCAGTCATGGTGCATATTGGTACTAATGAAGGAATCGGTGGGAGATGGAGAGTCCTAAAAAATGACTTCAGGGAGTTAGGTAGCAAGCTTAAAGCAAGGACCTCCAAAGTAATATTTTCTGAGATATTACCAGTGCCGTGTGCTAATTCAGTAAGGCAGAAGGAGTTAAGGTCTGTTAATTCATGGCTAAAGACATGGTGTAAAAATGAGGGGTTTGACTTTTTAGAACACTGGGCTGACTTTTCACTACAGTACAATTTGTACAGTGAGGATGGATTGCACCTGAATGACATGGGTGCAGGTGTGTTGGGGGAAAGGATGGTAGCACGTTTAGAGAACCTTTTAAACTAGGCAAAGGGGGGGAGGGTCAGTTAGAACAAAATAGAACAGAGAGATCAGTCTGTGAATATGACAATCCCTTAATATCTCAAGGAAGGGATGACTTAAGAAATGTCACATTAGAAAATATAGAGGAAAGCACACCGAGTAGCAGCAGAAAGCACATGAAAATTAAATGTATGACAACAAATGCAAGAAGCATGACAGGTAAAATGGGGGAGCTGACGCTCTTAGTTGCAGAAGAGGACTATGATGTTATCAGTATAACTGAAACTTGGTGGGATGATTCACATGACTGGGCAGTTAACTTAGAGGGGTATACATTATTTAGGAGGGACAGGAATAATAAAAGGGGTGGAGGAATCTGCATGTATATTAAACCTAACCTTAAACCTACAATAAGGGAAGATATTTATGATACAAGTGACAATGTAGAGACCCTGTGGGTTGAAATAAAGAGTGGGGGGAAAAATCCTAAAAAAATATTACTAGGAACATGCTACAAGCCTCCCAACATTAGTGACCCGGAGGAAACTCAACTACTTATCCAAATAGGTAAGGCTGCTAATAACAGTGCTGTAATTATGGGAGATTTTAACTACCCTGATATAAACTGGGCCAATGAAACTAGTAATTCAGCTAAGGGGGATAGATTTTTAAATGTTCTCAGGGATAACTTCTTGTCACAATTAATAGAGGAGCCAACTAGGAGTAAAGCTATATTGTATTTAGTGCTATCAAACAATACAGATATAATATCAAACATAGAAGTTAAAGAACATTTGGGTAACAGTGATCATAACATGGTCACATTTGAAATCTATTTTCAAATGCAGTGTTTTAAAGGCTTAACTAAGACTTTTAATTTCAAGAAAGCAAAATTCAACGATTTAAGGAAATCATTAAATAATATAAATTGGGACAATGTATTTTCTAATAAAAATACAGAGAATAAATGGATAATATTTAAAAATGTGTTAAATAAATATACATATCAACACATACCATATGGTTATAAAAGTAAAAATAAAAAAAACAAAGCCATTATGGCTAAATAAAAATGTGTTAAGAGAAATTAGGAAAAAACGTAGGGCATTTAAATTATTAAAAGAAAATAGTACAGACTCAGCATACAATATTTATAAGGAATGTAACAAAGCATGCAAAAAAGCAATCAAATTAGCCAAAATTGAAAATGAAAAATTAATTGCTAAGGATTCTAAGTCTAACCCTAAAAGGTTCTTTAAGTACATAAATAGCAAAAAATCTAAGAAGGATAATATAGGTACATTAAAATGTGTGGAGGGTAGCATGATAAATAATGACAGGGAGAAGGCTGAGGTACTAAACCAGTTTTTTTCTTCAGTATACACAAGAGAAGAACCATTGAATGATACTTTTGAACATAATAGAACATGCCAGTCCATACCACTAACTGGGTTTTGTTTAGAGGATATCAGGAAAAAACTGGAAAATATTAAGGTAAATAAAACTCCAGGCCCAGATGGAATACACCCAAGGGTGTTGAGGGAACTTAGCACTGTTATATACAAACCTTTACTCTTAATTTTTCAAGACTCATTATCCTCAGGCATGGTACCCCAGGATTGGCGTAAAGCTGATGTGGTGCCACTCTTCAAAAAGGGAAGCAGGGATGATCCAGGAAGCTATAGACCAGTTAGTCTGACATCAATAGTGGGGAAGATATTTGAAGGGATTATAAGGGATTATATTGATGAGCATATTCGTGTAAACAAGATTATGAGTTCTAATCAGCATGGCTTTAGGAGAAATAGATCATGTCAAACTAATCTGATTAGATTCTATGAGGAAGTAAGTCAAAATATAGATAAAGGGGAATCAGTGGATGTGATATACTTAGATTTTGCAAAGGCATTTGATACAGTGCCACATGAGAGATTAATGCACAAAATTAAGGGACTGGGAATAGCTGAAAATGTTAGCTCATGGATAAATAACTGGATAAAAGATAGGGAGCAACGAGTAGTAGTAGTAAATGGATCATACTCAGATTGGACAAAGGTAATCAGTGGCGTCCCCCAGGGATCAGTACTGGGCCCTGTTCTTTTTAATATTTTTATAAATGACTTGGAGCAAGGATTAAATAGCGACATCTCTATTTTTGCAGATGATACTAAGTTAAGTAAGGTCATAAGGTCAGAGCAGGACGAACTGTCTTTACAAAGGGATTTGCTAAAATTAGAACTATGGGAAAGTGAATGGAAAATGAGATTTAATACGGAAAAATGCAAGGTTCTACATTTTGGAAGTAAAAATAAGCAGGCTACGTATTTTTTAAATGGGACAAGACTTAGCCAAACACAGGAGGAAAGGGATTTGGGAGTAGTAATAGATAACAAGCTAAAGATGGGTGCACAATGCAGGGCAGCGGCTTCAAAGGCTAATAAGATACTAGCATGTATTAAAAGAGGTATTGATTCAAGGGAGGAAAGCATAATTCTGTCATTATATAAAGCCCTGGTAAGACCTCACCTTGAGTTTGGAGTGCAGTTCTGGGGACCAATTGCTAAAAAAGATATTGCAGAACTAGAAAAAGTTCAGAGAAGGGCCACAAAGCTAATAAGGGGATTGGAGAAATTAACCTATGAGGAGAGGCTAGCCAAACTGGGTCTGTTTTCTTTAGAAAAAAGGCGCTTGAGAGGTGACATGATTACTTTATATAAATATATTCAAGGCCCATATACAGAGATGGCAGAAGCACTGTTTATTCCAAGAAAATTGTTTCTGACAAGAGGTCATAATTTAAGGTTGGAGGAAAGGAGATTTAATCTCCTGCAACGGAAACGTTTTTTCACTGTGAGAGCAATAAAATTGTGGAACTCATTACCAAAGGAGGTAGTGAATGCCAATACCATAGATACATTTAAAAATAGTCTGGATAAGTTTCTGTATACTAACAAAATTCATGGATATGATTGCTAGTATTAAATGGGTCACATTTTAATGGGGTTATTTAAGCTTAACTGGAGCTTTTTGTAAGTATTTTAGATTTGTATAGGTTGAACTCGATGGACTTCAGTCTTTTTTTCAACCTTATCTACTATGTTACTATGTAATATTTTTCTGATGTTTGTAAATATTTTTTTATTTTTTGTAACTTAGTTCTTTTTTATTTTTTGTACTTTAGTTAGTTTATTTCATTGTATTTATTTGTAGATATTGTATATAATTAATTTATTAATAGTATAGTGTTAGGTTTAATTGTAGGTAATTGTAGGTATTTTATTTAATTAATTTATTGATAGTGCAGTGTTAGGTTTAATTGTAACTTAGGTTAGGATTTATTTTATAGGTAATTTTGTAATTATTTTAACTATTTAAGATATTAAATAGTTCTTAACTATTTAATAGCTATTGTACCTGGTTAAAATAAATACAAAGTTACCTGTAAAATAAATATAAATCCTAAAATAGCTATAATATAATTATAATTTATATTGTAGCTATATTAGGATTTATTTTACAGGTAAGTATTTAGCTTTAAATAGGAATAATTTATTTAATAAGAGTTAATTAATTTCGTTAGATTTAAATTATATTTAAGTTAGGGGGGTGTTAGTGTTAGGGTTAGACTTAGCTTTAGGGGTTAATACATTTATTAGAATAGCGGTGAGCTCCAGTCGGCAGATTAGGGGTTAATGTTTGAAGTTAGGTGTCGGCGATGTTAGGGAGGGCAGATTAGGGGTTAATACTATTTATTATAGGGTTAGTGTGGCGGATTAGGGGTTAATAACTTTATTATAATAGCGGTGCGGTCCGGTCGGCAGATTAGGAGTTAATAAGTGTAGGCAGGTGGAGACGACGTTGTGGGGGGCAGATTAGGGGTTAATAAATATAATATAGGGGTCGGCGGTGTTAGGGACAGCAGCGGTTTACGGAGCGGCAGATTAGGGGTTAATAATAATATGCAGGGGTCAGCGATAGCGGGGGCGGCAGAATAGGGGTTAATAAGTGTAAGGTTAGGGGTGTTTAGACTCGGGGTACATGTTACAGTGTTAGGTGCAGACATAGGAAGTGTTTCCCCATAGCAAACAATGGGGCTGCGTTAGGAGCTGAACGCGGCTTTTTTGCAGGTGTTAGGTTTTTTTTCAGCTCAAACAGCCCCATTGTTTCCTATGGGGGAATCGTGCACGAGCACGTTTTTGAAGCTGGCCGCGTCCGTAAGCAACTCTGGTATCGAGAGTTGAAGTTGCGTTAAATATGCTATACGCTCCTTTTTTGGAGCCTAACGCAGCCATTCTGTGGACTCTCAATACCAGAGTTATTTAAAAGGTGCGGCCAGAAAAAAGCCAGCGTTAGCTACGCGGGTCGTTACCGACAAAACTCTAAATCTAGCCGTAAAATATCTATCAGAGGAAGTGTAATGTGAAACACAACTACATTAGGAACTTTTTTGCTATTTTTAATCAGCTCACTATGTCTCAAAAAGGGAAGTAGGGATGATCCAGGAAGCTATAGACCAGTTAGTCTGACATCAATAGTGGGGAAGATATTTGAAGGGATTATAAGGGATTATATTGATGAGCATATTCGTGTAAACAAGATTATGAGTTCTAATCAGCATGGTTTTATGAGAAATAGATCATGTCAAACTAATCTAATTAGATTCTATGAGGAAGTAAGTAAAAAATATAGATAAAGGGGAATTGGTTGATGTGATATACTTAGATTTTGCAAAGGCATTTGATACAGTGCCACATGAGAGATTAATGCACAAAATTAAGGGACTGGGAATAGCTGAAAATGTTAGTTTGTGGATAAATAACTGGATTAAAGATAGGGAGCAACGAGTAGTAGTAAATGGATCATACTCAGATTGGACAAAGGTAATCAGTGGAGTACCTCAGGGATCAGTGCTGGGCCCTATTCTTTTTAATATTTTTATAAATGACTTGGAGCTAGGATTAAATAGCGACATCTCTATTTTTGCAGATGATACTAAGTTAAGTAAGGTCATTAGGTCAGAGCAGGATGAACTTTCGTTACAAAGGGACCTGCAAAAATTAGAAGTATGGGCAGGTAAATGGAAAATGCGATTTAATACAGGAAAATGCAAGGTTCTACATTTTGGAAGTAAAAATAAGCAGGCAACGTATTATTTAAATGGGACAAGACTTAGCCAAACACAGGAGGAAAGGGATTTGGGAGTAGTAATAGATAACAAGCTAAAGATGGGTGCACAATGCAGGGCAGCAGCTTCAAAGGCTAATAAGATACTAGCATGTATTAAAAGAGGCATTGACTCAAGGGAGGAAAGCATTATTCTGTCACTATATAAAGCCCTGGTAAGACCTCACCTTGAGTATGGAGTGCAGTTCTGGGGACCGATTGCAAAAAATGATATTGCAGAACTAGAAAAAGTTCAGAGAAGGGCCACAAAGCTAATAAGGGGATTGGATAATTTAACCTATGAGGAAAGGCTAGCCAAACTGGGTCTGTTTTCTTTAAAAAAAAAGGCGCTTAAGAGGGGACATGATTACTTTATATAAATATATTCAAGGCCCATATACAGAGATGGCAGAAGCGCTGTTTATTCCAAGAAAATTGTGACCAGAGATTTAATCTCCTGCAACGGAAACGTTTTTTTCACTGTAAGAGCAATAAAATTTTGGAACTCATTACCAAAGGAGGTTGTGAATGCCAATACCCTAGATACATTTAAAAAATATTTGGATACATTTCTGTCTATAAACAAAATTCATGGATATGATTGCTAGTATTAAATGGGTCACCTTTTAGTGGGATTATTTAAGATTAACTGGAGCTTTTTGTATATATTTTAGATTTGTATAGGTTGAACTCAATGGACTTCGGTCTTTTTTCAACCTCATCTACTATGTTTTAATAGCCTTATCTTTATTTCTAGCAACATCATTGTGTGGAATATAATATTCAAGCAGTTTTTCCTTAGTATATATGCTACCTCCTACTGCAATGTATTTTTTGCAACTTTTAGATCTAATTATTTCCATTTTATATATTTAAGAAACAAACGGCTAGATTACAAGTTTTGCGTTATGAGTAAAAAAGCAGCGTTATGGGTTATAACGTTGATTTTTCACTACCCCTGCTATTACGTGTCTTGTAGGTACAGCTGTCCCGCACACTTTTTTGGCCTTAACGCAAATTAACTTAACGCATTCTAAAGTCAGTAGTTATGAGTTTTACGCTACAAAGCTAACTAAAGTGCTAAAACATACACTAACACCCATAAACTACCTATTAACCCCTAAACCGAGGCCCTCCACTTGTTAAATGTTATTAAACCCTAATCTGCTGCCCCTAACATTGCCGCCACCTACCTACATTTATTAACCCCTAATCTGCCGCCCCCAACGTTGCTGCCACTATACTAAATTTATTAACCACTAAACCTAAGTCTAACCCTAACCCTAACACCCCCTAACTTAAATATAATTAAAATAAATCTAAATAAAAATTGCTATCATTACCTAAATAATTCCTATTTAAAACTAAATACTTACCTGTAAAATAAAGCCTAAGCTAGCTACAATATAACTAATATTTACATTGTAGCTAGCTTAGGGTTTATTTTTATTTTACAGGCAAGTTTGCATTTATTTTAACTAGATAGAATAGTTACTAAATAGTTATTAACTATTTACTAACTACCTAGTTAAAATAAATACAAATTTACCTGTAAAATAAAACCTAACCTGTCTTACGCTAACACCTAACATTACACTACATTTAAATAAATTAAATGAATTAAATACAATTACCTAAATTACCAAAAAAAACAACAAAACTAAATTACACAAAATAAAATAAAAAATTATCAGATATTTAAACTAATTACACCTAATCTAATAGCCCTATCAAAATAAAAAGCCCCCCAAAAATAAAAAAAAAACTAGCCTAAACTAAACTACCAATAGCCCTTAAGAAATTAGCTCTTTTACCTGTAAAAATAAATACAAACAGCCCCCCAACAGTAAAACCCACCACCCACACAACCAACCCCCCAAATAAAATCCTACCTAAAAAACCTAAGCTCCCCATTACCCTGAAAAGGGCATTTGGATGGGTATTGCCCTTTAAAGGGCATTTAGCTCTATTGCTGCCCAAACCCTAATCTAAAACTAAAACCCACCCAATAAACCCTTAAAAAAACCTAACTCTAACCCCCGAAGAGCCACTTACAGTTTTGAAGACCGGACATCCATCCTAAACGAAGCCGGGAGAAGTCCTCAGTGAAGCGGCAAGAAGTCCTCAACGAAGCCGAGAGAAGTCTTCATCCAAGCTGGCAGAAGTGGTCCTCCAAACGAGCAGAAGTCTTCATCCAGACGGCATCTTCTATCTTCAGCCATCCGGCGAGGAGCGGGTCCATCTTCAAGACATCCGTCACGGAGCATCTTCTTCTTCCGACGACTAACGACGAATGAAGGTTCCTTTAAATGACGTCATCCAAGATGGCGTCCCTTTAATTCCGATTGGCTGATAGAATTCTATCAGCCAATCGGAATTAAAGGTGAAAAAATCATATTGGCTGATGCAATCACACAATAGGATTGAGCTTCAATCCTATTGGCTGATCCGATCAGTTATAGGTGACTTATGAACATGTATATAGCATTTTTAATGGTGTTATTAATTTATAACAGGTATGTTTTTACTACTCTCTACCTCCCAATAGTTCTCAAAAGGTTTCCGGAACAGGGAGGTGGGGGGAACTTATGGGCAGTGGCCCACCTGTGTTTGGTACGCAGGACTGTGACAGGTGGGCGGTTCCAGGGTGTCATATAGTGGGAGTGCAGGGTGTTTTATAGACCGAACAACTTTGAACACCAGCACTCGTCTCTTTAATCAGGGGTGCAAGCTGCAGGTCTTAGCACCTAGACCTCATAGTAGTAACAATCCGAAAAAATACAGCAGCACTCTTCCAATTGCTTACATAACTTTTATTATAAAACATCCACTAGTATAGACGTTTCGATCTACTGCTATTAACTGGTCAGATTTATATATTTTTCTACAACCTATTTTCTGCCATCGCCTAACTCCTTAATATATACTAAAATTCAACAAATTATTTCTACAAAAGATAAAGAAAAATAATGTTTTACAAAAAAAGAGGACCAACTAATTTCTCTACTCATTCCATATTTGTACATATACATTCCATACTGGTACATATATAAATCATAATAATAAGTTAAAACACCACTCTGTGAAATCAGAATTTTGTGCAATTCCAACATTTATCTAGTGCATACATCAGTGATATTGTTGTCTTATCTTGCATAGTTTAGCATGTACAATAAAGGGCACAAGCTATGTGTTTTTTTTTTTTTCAATAGCTTTATTACTGTACTATTCCTGAGTTATATATATACCTTGTTGAATCTATGCCATAAAGAATTAAGGCAGTTCTGAAGGCAAAGGGGGGGGTCCAACCCTGGACTAGCAAGGTGTACCTAATAAAGTGTCCGGTGAGTGTATATATATGTCTATGATTACGGCCACAATGGCTGAAACATGTTAGGCTGTGTTTTATCTTTAATCTTGGAAGCTCTGCCATTTATGCTTTTAAATTGAAGAATAAAGACTTTTGTTTTTTATTTACCTGCAATGACTGGATTTCCTTTTTGCCAAATATATATATATGCACAAATATCTATTGCAATCTGTTTGGAAACAGATTGCAATAGATATTTGTTGGCCACAAGCAATCATAACCCTGATTGGATTAAAAACATACCCTATGGACAATTCCAACGCCTTAGGAGGAATTGCTCAAGATTGGAGGACTTTAAACGTGAATCCATTGTGCTCAAAAGAAGATTCAAGGAGAGAGGCTATCAGTAGAAAGACCTTTCAAAGCCTAAAAGAAGGCAAAGTTTTTGGATCCTTATTACAGACAGGAGAAGGAAAAAAGAAAAGAACATCACTCACTAAAGACAGTGGATTTTATCACGACTTACAACAAGGATATAATGAAATTAAGACGATCCTCAAGAAACACTGGCACTTATTGAAGAAAGATAACCTGTTAAAAACTACTATACCTAAAAAACCTAGGATCATATTTAGAAAAAACAGGAATTTAAAGCACATACTTGCACCAAGCAAATTGAAAATGGCTACTAAACAAAATTGGTTGGTGAAGTTGTCAATAGGCTTCTTCAAATGTAACCACTTAAACTGTCTAGCATGTGAGCACCACTACAGTGGGAACAAACCCACAAAGGAAGTGAACTCAAAGAGCAATGGGAAAAGTTGTAAAGTGAACTTAGCCTACAATTTCAAGACAGACTATGTAGTCTATCTAATTGAGTGCCTATGTGGACTTCAATATATAGGGCGTACGACACACCCCTTTAAGAAAAGACTAGCAGAACATCTCACAAATATTAAGGCTGGAGAGAAGTCCCATAGCCTATTCCTACATTTCAGGACCTACCACGAGATGGATTCCGAAGGCCTAAGGGCCACCATCCTAGAATGTATTCCAGCTTTTCTAGTAGATGGGTGAAATAGCAAATAATTCATCATTGCTGTGTTACACAAGACTCCCTATTCTAATATGTTTAGTTCCTTGTCTTTATACTGTCCATTATCTATCTCCATTTAGGCAAACTAATAAGGTTATTTTGAACCATACACCAACATGTATATTACTAATGATTCTTTGATTAATCACTCCTTCTAATTTTGATATACACACATGTATGAGTACATTTATACATATCTGTAGCATACATAAGTATGCCTGATTAGTTTAAAGCCCCGTATATTGAGAAGTTCAGTTAAAAATATCCTCTGATGAAGAAGGTACTATATTGCATTTGAGACCTTTGAAACGCGTTAGGAAAGAATTTGAAAGAGACTTTTTTGTTTGATACTTTGACCTGAATGGCTGTTTTTATAACTGTATAACTTTGCAACTCAGCTTGTAGTAGTGGTTCAATTTTTTGTATTGTGTTTTGCTGTTACCAATTGTGGAAGTTATTGCCTGATTGATACCTCATAATGTATTGAGGTTGTACAATGTAAGCAGCTTTTACCTAAGAGTACAATAAAAATGTTTTGTAAGTTTATATACAGTATTGCACTGCTGTTTGGTATTGTTGTCTCCTCCTATATATCCAGGCCCCTGTGACGTGGAGAGGGAAGGAGTAAAGAGAGAGAAGGATATCTCCCCATACCCAGGTTGCACAGAAGCAAACACTTGAACTGACACGGCACCTGCTATTTAAAGACGCACAACACTTACCTCATTTGATTGAGGTCACTTTTAGTAAGTGGGCATTTTGTACATACTTATGTTGATATTATTGTAAGAACCATGCATCCTATCTACAGTGACAATTTCATACGCATGATACAGCTCTTTGTTGTTTTGAATACTGGGCTTGCGAGGACATTAACCAGCACTAACTACATTTTATATACATGTGTCCATAAAGCATTTATTACTTTACCTCTACCAATTGTATGGATTGTAATTAATCTTTTAATTAACTCCCAATAGAATTTTGGGCTAAGAACGTTTCCTCTTTTATTCTTTTGATTGGAACTATTATTCTTGTAACTGTATAGTGCGCCTTTTTCCACTCTTTCTATACATATTTCAGTTTCACATATTTGAACATTAGATACTCTTGGGTGGGTATTAGACAGCCTATTCATAGTTACACTTTACAGACCACACTGTCCCAGGGTCTTTAACTTAGCGCTGATCTTATTTTAATTTCTCAATACACATATATATATATATATATATATATATATATATATATATATATATATATATATATATATATATATATATATATATATATATATATATATATATAGTATATATATATACATATGCTATGCAACTTTTAAATTTTGTAAACATGCAAAAATGTAACTATCCTGCTTTCTATTGAGCAAATGAATGGAGAATTTTACTATGTGAGTTCTTTTGCACATGAGTAAAAAGTATTAAGAATGTTTATAAGACAGGTAGGCACGAATAGAGCATTCATATTGTCTGATGGCTGCTCAGCACTATACTAATGGGACTGGTAGTGATGTTCATATGTCTTTAATCTATGGCTACATTCTCTCAAAATAACAGTTAAAAAAAAACAAATTTTGATACATTTCAGATTAAAATCCCAATTTATTGATATTTACCCAAAACTCGAGGCAGCAGGCCATAAGCTTTTACTGAGCACCTATCATAAAATTCTTACACTAATTGCATTGCTGGGTAAAACTAAATGTGCTGTTTTAAGCATTACTGATGTAATGTGTTGGAACATGCTATCTGGCAACACCTGCCCAATTACTGTGAATTTCTAATGTTTCTTTAATATTATTAAGCAATTAGGATTGTGTAGGATATTAGATTTAGGAGGCTACTATGGGGAGAAAGATATAGACATTAAGGGGACAGGCTAGTGGGCTGGTGATGTGGTTTGTGCTGGTGTTGGATGGAGGCAGCAGGACAATG
Source organism: Bombina bombina (assembly GCF_027579735.1). Lineage (NCBI taxonomy): Eukaryota > Metazoa > Chordata > Amphibia > Anura > Bombinatoridae > Bombina > Bombina bombina. The sequence goes on along the minus strand of NC_069502.1, from coordinate 654,278,098 downwards.
CTGATTAGGCTTAAAGCAGAGGTTTTAAACTGGTGGCCCGCTGGCCGCATGTGACCTGCGACCTTATTGTGAATGACCCACGCCACCTCCATGAAAATTAATATGAAAAATAATAATATAATATGCTAATTACTTAAAGAGTGAGTGCGCTTAATGTTAGGGATGCACATGCGTGCAACCTCCATTCAGCTATTCATTATAATGACTGTATCCCCTTGTTCTGGCATTGCGTAAATATTATTTAATAACATAAGGACTGGTGAGGCTAGCAGGGCTGAAAACGCTTCTGGGAGCCTAACAAAAACCATACCGCACTTGCGTTGCAGTTAGCGCAACACTAGTAATCTAGGCAAATCTTTTGAAATGTATGCAGTTATAGCAAACGCCACTGCTTTGTTTAGTAATGGCAAGATATGTAGGTAGTGTGCGGCCCATGTGAGATGCACTTGCAAGGAAAATGGCCTATGACTCAAATGAGTTTGACACCCCTGGCTTAAAGGAACTTTTAGCACATTTTTTGTTCTCTTTCCTGATTTAGATTTGCTTCATTCTCTTGGTATAATTTATTGAAGGAAAAGTAATGCACTCCTGGGAGCTAGCTGAACACACATTTGTTGAGCCAATGACAAGAGGCATATGTGTGCAGACACTATTCAGCAGCTAGATCAAAATATTACATTGCTGCTTCTATGCCTATCTAGGTATACTTTTCAACATAGGATACCAAGAGAAAGAAAGCAAATTAGATACGTAAAATGTAAAGATACTTACAATTGCATGTTCCATCTGAATTATGAAAGTTTAATTGACAGTTCACTGTAAAATTGTTTTTCCCTGAATGTGTTCCTCATTATTTGTTATTATACTGGCTGCTGCGTATAAAATGTATGAGAAATGGCTAATTTATGCTTCAAAATAAATAGCTGGATTTGCTCTTTGAATCCACAGCCCATCAAAATAGGCTTGCTGACAGATCAGATCTTGTTATCTTATCATGTAAATGCTTCCCTTTGTTATTTATGTCTGTACAATAATTAGAAAAAACAATTGAAAACTAACATTTTAGAGCTTTATCTCTTTCCCCTCCCATTGGGAGTGTAATTTCTTCAGCTGGCTGTGTTTAAAAATAGCATATACCTAGGTATAGAAACTTTCAGTGTAGGTAGGGATAATACTACAGGCTAAATCAGCTAGTTCATACGCCAATATAAAAGCTAAGGACCTATTTGTAAAACAATCCAATAGGTAAAATGGGATCATTGGGAACAAATTAAAGGAGAGAAAGTTTTGGGGTAAACTGTCCCTTTTACGTTCCTTTAATATTATTGAAAGGGGACTTGGTTAGAATTTTGACAGTGGTTCATGACAAGCACATTTGTAGAGGGAGATCTTAATAAAAGTAAATCACATACTAGTCGTTTCCCTTAATAAGAAGCCTTTATTATTTATTGTTTAATGACTTGCAATCTGGAAACTGTCCCTAAATAAAAGGAATGTGCTTGTGGTCCCACCTATAGAAAAAAGAGCTGGTATGAAAAATAGCTGATGCAGTTGTCATTCCTGCAATGGGGCTGACATCTAACACGTTAGACTATTAGAAGCAATTAAACCTGCTATATGAGAATGAAACGTATACTCACCTTTAATTAGATAGTAAAAAAATGTGTAGGAATAATAACAAGTTATACACTAATAAAGATTACACTAGTATTAACAGGAGGCGGACTGAGACAAAGAAAAGCCCCCTGTCCCTCCCATATAATCTAGTGTTCCTGCAGCTGGCACACACTGCATACAGGAAAAGAGACCGTTGCTTTATGCTCAGCAGCAGAGAAAGTTCCCAGCCATCTGCAGCTTGTGTCACTTCTGAGGCTCTGACTGGCAAGAGGCATCCCCATGTCTAGGGATCCCTGGGGTGCAGAAGGAGGATCCTGCCTGTAATATTGGATGGAAGCTGCAGCCAATGTATACAGTGCACTAGGGAGGAGGAGGGAAGGAAGCGAGACTAGGAGGAGGAGGAGGTGTTTTTTGCAGGCTGGCAGATGCTGTGTTGTATTGTTGATCTGTTGTTGAAAGCTCCTATCTATAATTGTGTGTTTATATAATGTAAACAGTCGCGAATCATCATAAATGTGGCAGACACACTATCCATTATTCTGACAGATTGGACTTCAGACATAGAAGACAGAAACATCCCTACCAGGATATCATAAGAATAAGGAAAACTCTGCAACAGGCAAGCAAAGGAAGAGTGAATCTAAAGGTGGGTGCTGTATAAACCCTTATTACAATCAGTAAGATAGCAATGCCAGCATGCACTCCCTGCTGTGTGAGGATGGCACATACATGACATGCCTATAACATATGACAGAGCACGATTCTTCATCAGAGTGGTTATTTATTTGCAAAGCTGGTATGTCCATAACCACGCCTTATGTGCTACTGGTGGAGTGAGTCTAGTGAATACATAACACAGTGCCATTCCCAGCATAGAGGTGGGAGGGGAAAGGCTGGTGGGTAGAGCCTGCACTTACTGTGATGCGAATAACATAATCTGTCTCACTTTCTCTGCTCGCACAAGCACATTCTTTCCTGCATCTGAACGTCTTTGCAGGTCATTGCTTTCTGTTATTATTAACTTACACTGCCTAGAGCACCATTGGTGTATAAAGAATACACAGTATTGTGTCTTTTATATCAATTGTTCCATGCTCACCTCTAGTTGAAAGGGTGTTAACAGATGGTATACGCAGGGCGAACCGTTACAGCATGAATAGAACTGGCAAGCGCCTGTGTGTTCATTCGTATTATTTGTATTTCTTTCTTTTACTAAATAAGAGCGTTTGGTAGTGAACATAACTTTATTATTCCTTAGAAAGCACCCCTTTTTATTTCAGATATTTAGGTGACGATATGATGACAAATGGAGTGATTGCTGTGAAATAATTAAACAGTTGGGACTTCTGCTTTTTTTGGAAATTACTTTTGAAAACAGTAACATTGTCCCAATAACCTGAAGCTATGGGTGACTTGCATTAGATATTGTATCTCAGACATGCAGTGCTAGGCTGACTAGATAACTTGAAATATTGCGTCATTAGTAATGAAACATTTTTTTTTTTAAAAAAACAAAGATTAATTTGAGCACTGAAAGAAAATATTGACCCATATTTAATCAAAGCTGTTTTTGGCATTAAAGTGGCAAACTAATATTTTTGTGTTCACATGTGAATTCTGTTAAAGGAATATGAAAGTTTTTGTGTGTATATACAAGCTGGTACATGTTCAAGTGGGAATTCACAATATTAACTTTTGCTGCCTGCTTTTTTATTTAAAGGGACCTATACTCTTCTTCAACTTCTATCATCATAAAGAACAGCACGGAAGCATGTTAAATTTAAGGGACATTGTGCAAAAAACCCCACATGCTCTGAATTGTTAGAGCATGTAATTTTAGCATTATTACTGATCCTGCAAGTCTATTTGTTTAAATTGTTACAAAGAGCTTAAACACATAGTTAAAGTGATCCTGAGCTGCAGAGAACCACTTGTCCTGAACAGACACAGTCCATAAGCTAATCAGCATTGCCTGATTTGGACCAATAGTCCTCACAGCTCCTTAATGAGACTTTAACTTTGTATTTAACAATTTGTGGGGGTTATAGATTTGCTGTCTCAGCAATGCAAACTTATATGCTCTAACATTTTTTGCATGTAATTTTCCCCCCATCAAAGCCCTTTAAAAAAAAAATTTATACCTGAAAATATGTGTGGAAAATGCCATTTATATTTAAACTGAAACTAATACAAAAGTATCAGATATGTTGTACTTTCTGCTAATTCTCATTGATTGACAGGTACAACTACCAGAGCTGCATTGGTAAAGAGGGACATTCCTCTTCAAGTTTAAAGGGGCATAATACTCATATGCTAAATCACTTGAAACTGATGCAGTTTAACTGTAAAAAGCTGACAGGAAAATATCACCTGAGGATCTCTATGTAAAAAGGAAGCATTTTTACCTCACATCTTCCTCAGCTCACCAGAGTAAGTATTCTGTAAAAAGTTATACTTCAGCTGCTGCCCAGCTGCAGGTAAAAAAAATGAAGAAATGAACAGCAGCCAATCAGCATCAACAGTGCTGAGGTAATTAACTCTTTTACTGTGATCTCATGAGATTTCACTTAACTCTCATGAGATTTCATAGAAAACTTCCTTAAACTGAATAGGGAAATAAGATGAGTGTGCACGAAAGCTTACTCCCTTAGTTGCCCCGGGACAGATATACTGATTTACTGCTCAAAGTCCTTTGCAATGGGGTTTGAATACTTTAGGACATTTTGAGGTAAAATATCTTTCTTTTTTACATAGAGATGTCAAGGTTATATTTTCTAGTCAGCTTTTTACATCTATGCTGCAGCACTTTCAAGTGTTTCAACGTTTGGGTATCATGGCCCTTTAACTGAGAAATCTTTATTTAGGACAGGAAGATGCTCCTTTTATTAATAATAATAATAATTATTGTAAACATCATAATAATAAACTAATACATTTTGAAATGCCCTTTTTATATAAAGAAAACATGACTAGAATTGCTTCTTAAAGGGACATGAAAGCCAAAATGTTTCTTTCATAATTGAGAACATATAATTTTAAACAACTTTCCAGTTTACTTCTGTTATCTAATTTTCTTCATTCTCTTGGTATCCTTTGTTGAAGGAGCAGCAATACACTAGTGGGAGCTAGCTGAACACATCAGATGAGTCAATAACATAAGGAATGTATGTGTGGCCACCAATCAGCATCTAGCTCCCAGTAGTGCATTGCTGCTCTTGAGCCTACCTAGGTAGACTTTGCAACAAATGATACCAAGAGAACCAAGAAAATAAATAATATAAATATATATATATTTTTTTTTTTATTATTATTTTTTTTTGAGGCAGTCTGATTTTCAAGTAAAGTTGCCTTCTGTCAAGAAGTAAAGGGATATTGGCTACCACTCTCCAGCAGTTTGTTCAGTGGTGTGTGCACAAACACCCTGCAACACTGATTGGTCAGTCAGATATCAACAATACATTAATTATTTATGTATTCATTTGGTGGCAACCTCTGGTTCTTGCCATCCACATCTAATAAACATTTGAGTGTGGATTCTGGGGAAACGAATGGTAGTTGAGGTAAAAGTAGGATGCAAAAACATATTGTTGCCATGTGACATGCTGTGGTGCCCTATACCACAATTCTACCAACCATTTCTGCCATACTGCCTGTCTGCTCTGTCTCAAAAAGGTTTGCCCTCCACACAACTAGGCCTTTTTCATTTTTAATCCATTACTGTTTCTATTTTAGAGAATATTAATTAGATGTTGATTTTTTTCTGCTTCATTTTATGTTTAACATACACTGAGCGGAATCTGTGTGACTTTACCTCTGTATATCAGTTTTATTTGCTGATCTAGTCATGTTGTGCTGTTACATAACTCTTATTTTTAGAAACTTCAAAAGATAATAAACCACAGCCTGCAGACTGTCAATTATTTACTTGTTATTAGGCACACTGAAAGACCCCTTGTATTCTTTGCTACAAGGCATTTTACATTCTTTTGCTGAGAATTTCTGTCACAATATAAGGTAGGCCGTAATAATGAACAAAACATATATTTTATTTTTAAATCAGTCAGCTTGTTACATTTTTTTTCCTTTTAATTATATAGGAAGTACCAAATAATAAATAGCTACTGCAGTAGTTGCATTACAAGCATTAATGAGCAAAGCTATGTATACTATTTTTTCTCCACCTGTAAGTCACAATCTTCTCTGCCCGTGTCTTTGACTCTGTGTTCTAAAATGCAAGTAACAGTCAATATTTATTTAAAACAACTATTATCTTTCTGATTACAGCATTGTACTAAGTTTTTGATGGTATATGTATACAAAAGTAATACAAATTTATAAAACTTTAGGTTGCATGTATAAGATATATAATGACATGGAAATATTGCCTAAATAAATAACATAGGATGTTGTTTACACTTAGTCCCATTACCGCTCCAAATGGTCCCATTTTGCGGATGCAAATATTCCAAAATCCACACTATTTCGAAATCCAAATCTTTTCCGGTCTCAAGAGTTTTGGATAAAGGGTTTTCTACCTGCATCAGTGTATAGGGGGTAAGATGAATAAGCAACAAGTTGCCGCATACTAACAGCTAAGAAACTGTCAGTCTAAGTTACAAGCTACAAGCAATGGTTATCTGATATTACTGTAAATGGCTATGAAGATATAACTTGAAAGGGGTTGAAATATAATATATACACTAAATGAATTAAACAAAAGTGTGTTATTGGGAGCTGTTAATGCTCATACCCTAGCTATATCAAACGGACACTCAGTATATCAGGAAATTTTAAATTTGAATGTTAACGGCTCTAGGGGAGGCAACATAACAAGGTTAATACTTTATTGGGACATTGTATCTGATACTTTTATAAGTGTTTATCTATATTTGATAATATGGAACATAGAAGCGAACAATCATATGTGCTGGGAGACTTTGAAAATGACACTGATGATATGTATGATGGTATAGTACATACTCTGGATAGCTTATTTTTTTATATTGATGCATTACGAAAGAAAGACATCAAATTGGATTTAGACATCAAAGCTTTCAGGATATATGTACAAGAAAAACGCATACCCAGAGGATTGAGGATAAAGAAATTTCCTTCATTCCTAGTTAATGACCAAGAGTTCATAAATAAGTGGAATAATATTCTGGATGCATGCTCCTTTGCTCTGATTAATCTTCTGATTGAATATAAAAACCAGCAAAGAAAAGATCTATTGGTGGAACTAAAAGATATTCAAGAAAGTTTAAAAAGCCATCAAGAAGATGTGGATTTTAAAAAATATGATACCCAATTTGAGAAAAATATGAATATATTTAAATAGGATCTTTGGCAGTTCAAATCCAGAAAGATGGTACGGGATAAAAAGGATTATGAATCCAAGCAAGTTTATAGATGGAGCGGTGAAGACAAAACTAAACCCAGATATTTCAGACGTCGCTATAAAAATAAAAAATCTGATAAGAAAGGAAAAACAGTAACCTTTTCCGATACAGAATATGAGTTTGACTCTTCTGATGGAGATGTGGCTGAAGAAATAGATATACCAACTGTTTTGAGAACAACAGATATGGCATCAGAGTCTGAATCTACATCCAAGGTCTCAAAAAACGGGCAGGACAAATCCCAAGCCCCAGGAAGAAGAAAAAAACACATAGGGGGGCAACAGGAAAAGGAAGAGGCAGCTCACATGCCCGTTCAAGAACTGAACAAAGCCAAGAGGGGAGGCCTGCGCAAGACGTATACAATCAGATCCCAGAATACACAAAAGAAATATGCATGAACTCTGATGTGATCAATTTGTCTTCAAAAAATCTGACCAACTTAGAAATATCAGTACTATCTAAAGGACTTAATTTTGTTCCTACCAGTCATTTTAACATGTTTGACACTATTTTAGACATCAATAGGTTTGTGCGTAAGATTACACTGCATAGGCACTTCTATTCTGTCAAAGATTCAGAACAAACTCCAACTAGTGACATTAGTGAAGACGCTGATAGTATTAACAATTCAGTAATAGATGAGATGCAGTTTGCAGATTGGTGTAGTATACATGATCTTGAAAAACTTGAGCAAGATAATCAGAGAGATAAATCAGGCCTACCTGACGCAAAAGGGATTTCTCTTAAACACATTAAAAATAAAAGTTCTTTATATCCTACACAAATGAGACCAAAAGTCTTAGATATCTTCCAAAAAACCATTGAAGATAAACTGAGATCTCTAGATAAAAATAATAGAGATAAAACTAAATTAAAATATAGACAAAATGCTAATCTTACTAATGCAGAGAAAGAGGCTCTGAGGTCTCTGACTGATAACGAGGAACTAATCAGTCAGATAAAGGCGGCAATGTGGTCGTGTTAGACAGAAAAGACTACATTGCCGAGGCTGCCAGACAACTAAATGACAAGAAAGTATATGAAAAATTAAGAGATAATCCAACTAAGAAATTTAGGGAGGAACTATTGGACATAGTATACTATGCCAGACAAAACAACATAATTAATCAATCAACACAGGAAACACTTGTTACAGAATTTACAGTTACCCCTATTTTTCATTATTTTCCAAAGATCCACAAAGATCCCATATCACCTCCAGGAAGGCCTATCATAGCTGGTATCAACTCATTGAATGAATCACTGTCAGAGTTAGTTGATTCCTTTTTGCAACTATTAGTAAGTAATTTGCCCAGTTATATTCAGGACACTACAGCACTATTGAGGAAACTCAGCAATATACAATGGAAATCCACATATAGACTAATTACTGCTGATGTATCATCTTTGTATACATCAATACAACATGATAAAGGCATAACAGCAATAGAATTTTTTCTAGATAATTACAGTAATTATGAAGCAGCAACCAAGGTTTTTCTAATAAACGCAATAGAATATTTGCTTACACATAATTTCTTTAAATTTGGCAGTAATTTCTATCTCCAGAAACGTGGGACAGCCATGGGGGCTAAGTTTGCCCCCTCTTACGCCAACCTTTTTATGGGTTGGTGGGAGCTGTCCCACGTTTTTGGAGATAGAAATCCACACAAACAACAAATTATATCATTTTTTAGGTACATAGATGACCTTCTATTTGTGTATGATGGAGATGGTTCAGAGGCCGAGAAATTTTGCCAATATTTAAATATCAATGGTAATGAAAGAGAAAAATCAAAGTACTTCTGCGCAGCTACAAACAATTAGTATACAAGTTGAATCCAATATAATAGAGGAATCAGTTATTGTCAGTTGAGATGAGTCTTTATGGACAAAATATATATATGAATGGTATATATTTTGAATTAATATGCAGTAAATCCCAGGCAAAAAGAAGTGTATAGTTGTCTTCTTACCGGAAGGTACCTCAATCATATGAGGTAATGTGTAGTCATATGATATAGGTGGTGGTCTGTGGTCCGCCGCTGTCTGTGTTTGTTCTTTCCGTGCAGCCTTGTGTATGGTAGTCCTGGTTAAGGAGCCTCCTGAGTCTGGTGCTTCGATAGATCTTGGCGATATGGTAGAAGTCTTGTCCCGGGGTCTTTCCCAGTTGTCTCACAGGTAGAGGTGGAGGAAAGAAAACAAAGCAGACATAGCGTAATCCAGTAAAAGTAAAGCAATTTATTTACATTAAAATCATAAGAATTGCACTCACATGTGATAACCTCAATCTTATATGAGGTAAGTATAGGCACATAAACAGTAAGGGTGTTGAATGAGTAGTAAATGCTGTCACCACTGAAGATAAAATAATGAGGTGATAATGTCTCTAATGTGGCTGTAAAAACAGATTTCAAAACCTATATAAAACCCCTTGGAAGAACACTCTAAACCGTCTGCAGCAGGTCAGAGTATGGTTTCCAGCGGGGAAAAAAGTCTGCCGTGTGAATAGCAAAGAACAGTGTTCTAATCACTATGATTTGTCCTGGGGTCAGGAGCTGTAGGAGACGCCGGTACACACTGTAAGTACAAGTGGGGAAACAGTACTGCCACACCTGGAGAGCCTTACGCGTTTCGAAGTGTCAGGTACTTCTTCGTCAGAGGCAATGTGGAGTACTGTGTAGCCGGCTACTATTTACAAGCGGTCCAGGTAGGCGTGTACCCCCACGTGTCTGTGTGACGTCATACGTTGTACGTCTACGCTAGCCAATGGTGAGTAGTGTATCTCCGTTGTTAGGGGCAACTGGTAAGCTAAAACGTTACTTGTCAGCACCGGTCATTGATAGATATATGGAATCTTATGCCAAAAAACAGCTGTGGAAAGTAGTCCCAGTTCCGGGATAAATGCTACGAATATTTACATAGATATGTCAAAATCGGCATTGGATTTACCCCTGGGAAAAATCTCTACATCAGTAAACAGTAAACAATACTAGTTATATCGGAGTAGGAAGTGACAAAAAAGATCTGTTGGGTAAGTTATCATCGTGGGTTAAACAAAAAGAAATAAAAATAATAAAAAAGACAATAAAAAAGACAGATGCCAAATTGTTGTGTCTCTCTGCTCTACTGTTAACGATTACTCTAATGCAGTGATTTGTTAAGTTAGTGAGAGGAGCAATCTAAAAGGGGCACCAGAGGCACTTGAAAAAATACATAAGAGAATCCGAGGCGCCCACTAGACAATGAAAATGATATGTGCAACTGCCTCGAATGGGGCAAATAGACTGTTTGGCGGAAGGGAGCCAGCGTCATGTTATTTGGAACTTGTAGGAGTTAGGACAGGGAGTGGTAAATAACTGTTATATACCCTAATGCGCTAGGAAGTTTACTAATATTCCCTATTTGGACTTATGCTAGGAATATATACATAAGTGATGTACATAGATCATATACACCGTTATCACAGAACGTTTACATAAAGGAGGGGGAGTGGGGAAAATTATACATTGACCGTATTAACCCATTCTTATTGGGACCAAAGTAGATTTAAGTGTTGTCGTTATATTCAGTTGTATATGTCGAAAAGCCCCTGTTTGTGGATGCTAGCAGGTGGCCTGACAGGGTAATATCCTATGTGTCATGTCTGATACTTCCTGAAGTGGTGGTTCTGGGTGTTTGTGCAGAAAGTATCTATCATTACTATGTAGCATATAAATCCTGTACAATGACTAGTAAGGGAATATATAAATCATGTTGTTATCTCCCTTAATTTATCCCTTTATTTTAAAAATATTTAACTGTGATATTTGAATAAGGAAGGAGAACTAATTTTCGAAAAGGCCTTTTATAATCATAAAAAGGCTACCAAATCAATATCTTCATTCAGGCCCATGGGTGCCATTGTTCCCATGAAATGGATCCAGTAAGACTCACGTTGTCTGAGTCTCTGGAACCTGTCTCCTCCTCTTGGTGGGATTATTACATTTTCCAAAATTGTGCCTTTTAGAAGTTTGGGATCCTGATGATGGGCCCATTTAAAGTGTCTAGAGAGACTATGATCTTTGTATCCATCTTCAATGTTATTTAAATGTTCGAGCAGTCTGGTTTTGTATGCCCTCTTAGTGCGCCCTATGTATTGCAAACCACAGGGACATTCCAACAGATATACAACATAAGTGGTTTTACAGTTGGTAAGTTTGTTCACAGTGCAATATTTGTCCGTAAAGGTTTTGGATTGTATCGTTTTTGTTGGTTTTTTGGAATCATACGCATGTTCGCAGGCTTTACAATTAAGCCTGTTACATTTGAAAAAGCCTTTGCTTTTGTCCCTTAACCAATTTTCTCTTGTGTTATTTTTGATTTGGCTTGGTGCCAATAATTGCTTGAAATTTTGGTTTTTTCTAAAGATGATTTTGGGGGTCACCCCTATTGCATTTTTCAAAAGGGGGTCCTGTTGTAGGATAGGCCAATATTTCTTGAGAATCTTTTTAATCTCTGGTGCTGCTTCATTGTAGGTGGTAATCATCGCAGTTTTAGAGGTGTTCTGTGTAGTTTTTTCTTTTTCTTTCCCCTTGAGGAGTGTATTTCTGTCTAAATTTTTGACCTTTTTTTGTGAGTTCTCGACTAGATGTCTTGGGTATTTTTTCTGTAGAAATTTTTGTTTTAGAATATTTGCTTCTTTGTTATAATCGCTGATTTTGGTACAGTTTCTCCTAACCCGTTGGAACTGTCCATACGGTATATTATTAATCCATGGTCTATAATGGGCACTATCAGCTCTCAAATACCCATTACAGTCGGTGCTTTTTGTAAAAAGTTTGGTCATGATAGTTTCCCCTTCATTGAAGAGTATTAGATCCAGAAATTCAATATTTGTGGAGGATATTTTTGAAGTGAATTGGAGGTTGAAAGAGTTATTGTTGATGTAGTGAATAAACTCTTGACAAAGATTATCATTGCCATTCCAAATCACTATAATATCGTCTATGTAACGTCCCCACCAAATTATGTTTTTACTGTAGGGGTTGTTGGTATGGATATACATGGATTCCCATTCCCCCATGTACAGATTTGCGTAACTGGGGGCCATAATGGTCCCCATAGCCGTCCCACTGATTTGGAGGAAGTAGTTTCCGTCAAACAAAAAATAATTTTTCTCCAAAACGAACCTGATACAGTCCAGGAGAAACGTTTGATGATTTTCTGAAAGTTGTGTCTTTTTGATTACTTTAGATAGAGTTTGTATTCCCAATTCATGTGGGATACATGTATATAGAGAGGACACGTCTAGTGCCATCCATTTATAGGTGTCTTTCCAATCTAATTGGCTGACTTTGGTGATCAGGTCTGTTGAGTCTCTGATGTATGAGGGTAGTTCTGGTACCAATGGTTTCAAGAAGCAATCTACGTACTCTGATAGTCGAGCCGTGAGTGAGTCAATACCCGATACAATGGGTCGCCCTGGAGGGTTTTGTTGATCCTTGTGTATTTTGGGTAAGTGATAAAATATTGCTTTTCTTGGATGCAAATGAGTAAGATATTCTAATTCCTGTTGGTTTAGTATTTTATTGAAGTTGGCTGTGTCTATAAGAGACTTATATGCTGTTATAAAGGTGGTGGTTGGATCTCCTCTTAGTTTTATATACGTTATGGGATCATTGAGAAGCCTATATGCTTCTGCGATGTATTCCTCTTTATTCTGGATTACCAGACCTCCTCCTTTATCTGCTTCTCTTAATATAATATTGTCCATATCCATAATCTGTTTTAGAGCCTCTTTTTCTCTTTTGCACAGATTATCATTTTTAATCTTAAAATTCGTGCATAGGTTTTCTATTTCTTTAGAGACTAGATTGTAAAAAGTAGGGATGAAGTTCCCTTTTGATTGTGTAGGGTAAAAAATGGAAACTGGTTTTAGATTTGAGTTTTTTTTAGATTCTAGATATATATCCCCCATAGGGTATTCGCTCTCTAGCTGAAGTTCTTCTAGAATTTTAAGTGTTTCTTGATCAGGTTCGGATAGATCACCCATAGGTTGATCGGATTCTTTCTGTTTTTGTTTTATTTTTTCATAATGTCTGTTGAGTGTCAATTTGCGTACAAATTTGTTTAAATCTATAAACAAGTTGAAAGGGTTAGGTCCTCGGGTGGGGGCAAAACTCAGGCCTTTAGAGAGCACTTGTATTTGAGTGTCGGTAAAGGCAATGGAGGAGAGATTGAATATATTTCTGTTTGTTCTCCTGGAGTGAAATATTGTATCTCTGTAGTGTTTTGAAAATTTTGGGGATAATGGTTCCCTGTCCATTCCCTTTCTAAAAAATTAGTTTTAGATTTGTGATGTTGTGGAGGTACATAATTTTCTTTATGATTGTTGGGTACATGATAACTGGGCCCTGGGCTTGATTTTTCCCAATTCTGTCTATCATTGTTATGATGTTGTTGCTGGGTATTGTAGTATTGTTGTTGTGGTTTGGTTCTTCTATTAGAATATGTATAACTTGGTCTGGAGTCACGTATATAAAAATTATGGGACTGGTCTCTATTTTCTTTTTGTCTATTCCAGGATACTTGTTTTAAGTTCTGTTGTATTCGTGTATTGGCCTTCCATTGTGAGTTGTGTTGTGCATTCCATTGTGAGTTGTGATGTGCATGTCCTGCTCTATTATGTTGTGTATTGTACATCTGATTGGGATTATTGCTGTTTAATCTGGTATGTTGATGTGAGGATCTCCTATTTTGAGGATTATTTCCATTTGGTTTAGTTTGGGATTTTTTTCCGTGGTAAACTTCCCTTTGTGTGTTATTATTTGGATTTCTTGAGGGTTTATTAGTACCACTATGTGTAGTATTACTTTGGATGTGGGAAGTGTTCTCTGTTGTGGGGTGTTCTTCCCAAATGTTATCCTCTCCCTCTGGTGATTGGGATTCCTCCCCCTCCTGCATATCTAAGTAGTCTCTTAAGAATTTCTTTCTCTTTTTGGTTTCTAAAAGGTTCTCAAATTTGGAAATTTTTTCCTTGTTTTTCTCATCTAGATCTTTGAAGACTGGGTCCCCCTTATGTTTTTCTAAGTTATTTTTTAATTCTTTAATTTCTGAGGATATTTTTTCTACCTTAAAGTTTCTGTATCTAGATGCTATTTTCATTAGAATAAATGAGCAGTCTTCTAGGGCCGTGTCCCACTCTGTGAGATATTCTACATCTTCAGAGTCAAATATAGATGATTTGTATAGCTTAAGACCTCTAGGGATGATTTTGTATTTGAGATATCTCTCAAGGTTTAGGTTATCGTACCAATGGGTTAGTTGTTTTTTACTCAATCTTTCCAGAGTTTCAAAAATTTCCCTGGGGTCTATATTCTGCTCAATAATTGATTGGCTTTCTTCATCTAAGTTGATCGATAGTTTTTTGATTTTAGTGAGTGGATCAAAATAATTCCCAAATTCAAAGCTATTAGAATTCATGTTTAGGATTCTTGTTGTGTTCCTGCGAGCAGCTAGTTAGGGTACGTCACTTAACAGTGGCGGGAGATAGGTAGAGCAAGAAAAAATCACCAGCGCTCTAGAAGGAACACTGGTATAGGTAACCCAGCACCTACGGTGCAATAAGTGTAGTAAATTACCAGTATTGGTAGTGGTGTTGGTAATTGCCACAACTACAATAAAATGATAGTGTGTATGGGAGTGCAGCAAGAAGTGAAGATAATAAGTGTACCCCTGACACTGTAATGAATGGTAATGAAAGAGAAAAATCAAAGTACTTCTGCGCAGCTACAAACAATTAGTATACAAGTTGAATCCAATATAATAGAGGAATCAGTTATTGTCAGTTGAGATGAGTCTTTATGGACAAAATATATATATGAATGGTATATATTTTGAATTAATATGCAGTAAATCCCAGGCAAAAAGAAGTGTATAGTTGTCTTCTTACCGGAAGGTACCTCAATCATATGAGGTAATGTGTAGTCATATGATATAGGTGGTGGTCTGTGGTCCGCCGCTGTCTGTGTTTGTTCTTTCCGTGCAGCCTTGTGTATGGTAGTCCTGGTTAAGGAGCTTCCTGAGTCTGGTGCTTCGATAGATCTTGGCGATATGGTAGAAGTCTTGTCCCGGGGTCTTTCCCAGTTGTCTCACAGGTAGAGGTGGAGGAAAGAAAACAAAGCAGACATAGCGTAATCCAGTAAAAGTAAAGCAATTTATTTACATTAAAATCATAAGAATTGCACTCACATGTGATAACCTCAATCTTATATGAGGTAAGTATAGGCACATAAACAGTAAGGGTGTTGAATGAGTAGTAAATGCTGTCACCACTGAAGATAAAATAATGAGGTGATAAATATCAATGATTGTGGTATTAAATTCACAAGTGAGCACAGTACAACCAATGTTAATTTTCTTGATCTGACTATTTTTATTGATGAAAATACTAAAAATATAAATACCACATTATTTAGGAAGCAGGCAACACTACTTTAAAATATGACTCTTGTCATCCTTGACATGTCATTGAAGCTATCCCGAAGGGGGAGCTAATTAGACTTAAAAGAAACTGCACAATGGAAGGAGAGTATCAAAAACATGCGAATATTGCCCTAGAGAGATTAAAAGATAGAGGCTACACAGATGAGGTATTAACTAAAGCTAAAAGCAATGTGGATCATATACCTAGAGAGCAACTCCTATACAAAAAGAAACAAAAAAATATTGATAAGCATCATAACAAACTACAATTTATTACCAACTACAATTTGGAATATAACAAGATCTGTAATATTGTGCGAAATTCTATACCAATATTATATTCAGATCCTATTCTTAAAGAAATTATGCAGGAAGGATGTAACTTTATACCCAAAAGAGGCAAAACTCTTTCTAATTATTTATCACCTTCAGAGTTAAAGCCTGTCTCGAATAAAAATTGGCTACAAAGGAGGAAAGGTTTCTTTAAATGCAGGAGGCCTATATGCAGGACATGTAACTTTGTAACAGAGGGAGATGTAATATCCTCATCAGTCACCCAAAAACAGCATACAATTAATTTTATTATTATTATTATTATCGGTTATTTGTAGAGCGCCAACAGATTCCGCAGCGCTAATAGATGTTTTACAATAAACTGTTCTACTACACACGTAATATATTTACTAACATGTAAGATTTGTTTCAAGCAATACACAGGCAAAGCCACTAGGCCTCTCAAAGAGAGATTTCTTGAGCACCTATGCAGCATTGAGGATGAAAAGTCTGATACACCAGTAGCAAGGCATTTCAGGGAACAACACAATGCAGACGTTAATGACTTGATGGTACAGGGCATAGATTTTGTACCCATATGGAGTAGAGGAGGAAACAGGGAAATTATCCTAGACAAAAGGGAAGTATTCTGGATCCTGACCTTACAAACTAGTTATCCTTTAGGGATAAATAAGAGAAGAGATCTGGATTTATTTGTATAGATAAATATTACATACTATTTAATAATATTACATTTTTACTATCCCTGCTAAATGGGTTTATGACAGGCAGCTAATATGATACTTCTAATGTTTATGACAGGCATCTAACGTGATACTTCTAATGTTTCATATATACATTGCATACACTATAAAGAAAACTCTTTTCAACACAATATTTTATTAATTTCAAAAATAAAATCAGTGTAGTAAGTCTAGTACTTTAAAGTATGTCAAATGAAGGTTTTGTATGCCCTAAAATACGTTATGTAGATACACACATAGAGATGGAGATTCAGGTTGTATTAAATTGTGTGATGTATCACTTTAAATTTTGTAATTAAAAGGCAGGCCTTTGCAGGTGCATAGGTAAGCAGTGAACAAGTGCTATCTAAGCACGAAACATGTCTGCTCTGTGCATCTGCAAACACAACCTGGATTACAGTTTGTCCTAGATAGGACATTTTTGGGTTTTAAATTGTCCCAATAAACTTTTTTTATTTTTTATACTTTGGGCTCTGAGCGCTTCTGTTGTTCACATGTGGATGTTGTTTTTATATATGTATATATATGAAAACGTTTATATTCTATCAATAATAAGTTCAAAGAGCCATCAATACAACCTCCCACTATATGAAATAGTAAACATACCTACATAACCCAGAATGATGATTAGATATGTTATCATAAAATATTTCCATTATATATGAATGCTAATCCAATATCTATAAAGTAGTGTTCACAATTGAATTGTTATACTTATTATTTATTATTGTTATACTTATTATTTATGTACTTTGCGTATCAAGCCCAGATAGATTCCATTTTTTATTCAAATGTGAGATTAATAGCCTGAGAATAATAATATGCAGGTGTTTTTTTCAGTTATGATAGTTAAAAAAAAAAATATATATATGTTGATTAAACAATAGACTCCGCCATGTTGTAACCTAGGTTTTGTTATCTACTGAAGAAAATTATGGACAATTATAAATGGGTCACTAGATCGTGTATCAACACAATCACTGTGTGGTACTAAGTAGTGTTAAGGCTGGAGTTGGCACTTTCAACAGGAATTGAAAAGCCCAACATTTTCATATATAGATTCATTTACTTGCTATAATTCAATACTTTAGATTACAATCTTAATGTTTAATGCTGTTTTCAAGAGTTGAGATCTACTTGTTAATGGGGTCTCCTTGTGACATCTGAATGTAGTATATGTTTGTTCCAAATCAGGAATTTCTCATACCTAGCGACTATTTTCTACTTAGGATCGTTATTGTGATGCAGGATATTCATTTAGAGTAGACATTTGATTTTTAACTTAAGGCTATATTATTATTAGTGGCTGCAAGGAAATATGGAAGTCACACAGCAAACTTGTGATCTGTAGGCCAGCACTATGTAGATCCTGATGTGGCTTTTGGCCGAGTTGGAAGGAAAATCAGAGGAGCAAATATGTTAAATCTAATGCACAAAGTCTAAGACCTAAATTACAAGTTTTGTGCTAAACCTAGTGCGTAAATAACGCTAAAAATTAAGCGGTATCGCACGTTCGATAGCGCTGCTATTACAAGTTGCAAAAAAACCTTCTTGTGTTGTGCGTTATGGTGCGTTAAGCTCCATACCGCACAAAAGCCAAGTCCTGACTTGACGTGCTTGTGCACGTTTTGCCCCATAGACATCAATTGAGAAAAAGTGTTAGAAAAAACCTAACACCTGCGATTGCGGAATGGCGATCACTATAACCCATTCCCCATTGATGTCTATGGGGACAAGAAGGTTATGTAAAAACCTAACACCCTAACATAAACCCCTAGTCTAAATACCCCTAATTTGAGAACTACAAAACCAATAATATGTGATAATATCCTCAAGACAGAAAAATTGCCAAAATAATCAGAACAACAGAATAAACAGAAACCTCTGGGAGAGCATTGCATTGTGAAAGGATTAATTAAATGAATTTATTTAAAAAAACAAACAAAAAAAAAAAAAGAAACAAACAAACATTACAGTCATGAATATACAGCATCTTGCTATATAATTAAAAACTTCTCCCAGATTACTATTACTTCTCTCAGGAATTCTGAGAGCGCTCTTCGTGTATTCTTTTTACAATTGGTGGTGTCTTTTCCACCTATTGTTTTCTAAACCAATGTCTGTCCAATAAACAGCACCTCCCTGCTAATCTATCATGTATATAGCAGTTCACATAGGAATTCCTTTTGGTAGTGCCATTGATTTCCCTAATTTCAATAATTAAAAACGAATCTATATTTCAGGATTAGTAACCTTTAGACTATAATGTATTTTAAATAGAAATAGATTTTTCCTCAAAAAGCACTTTATTTTAAAATAAAAAGAAATCAGATTTTTTTTTTTTTTAAATCCTGATTAAAGTAAAACAAAACTATTTTTTTTGTTTGTTTCATACTGAAATATATATATACAAGTGTTAGTAATATGTCAAGTAACAAATGTCATTTATGTAAACTGACAAATCTGCTAGAATAATATCTGTTCAACAGATACGCCATCCCCCAATTACTATATTAAGCATAAAATGGAAATGATTCATTCTCTGGCATGTTTTTGGAATTCAATAACAAAATACTGTTGGGGTCAGTAGTGCAGTGAACAGAAAGCACTCTCCAGAATGCCTGTAATTTTATTATTTACACTCTGCTGGGAATTCATGACAGAATGATGAATATATAAATAAAGCTAGATAGAAACCCAATTAACGCTAATGTTCTTACCTTTTTGCTGTGACAATATTTAAACATTTTCTATAGGTACAAACTTAGTAATACATGGGACTAAACATTATTATTATTATTTTATTTTCTCCTAAAGGTTTGTTCTAACATAAATGCCACACTAACACTATAGCTAAAAATGTTCCTTGTTTCTGAAGTCTCTTGGTGTGTTATAGGAGTTTAATAAATTTATTTTATATTTTGTAGTTAATAAAAATATTTTAAGAGACAACCACATAATTTTTTTAGGATCTATTAAAGGTTGTTTGAATATTTGGACTGTATGTTTCCAATAATTAAAGGGACACTCAAGTCAAAATAAACTTTTATGATTCAGATAGAGCATGCAGCTTTAAGACACTTTCCAATTTACTTCCATTATCAAATTTTTATGTTCACACTTTCCTGGGAACAAGATCCTACTGAGCATGTGCACAAGCTCACAGGCTATACATATACTGTGATTGGTTGATGTCTGACACATGGTAAAGGCGGCTGAAAAATGTTAGAAAAAATACATTTGTCAGAAAAAAAATCGACTGCTTATATGAAATTCAGAGTAGGTGCTAAAGGGACACTAAACAATGCAAAAAAGTTAGCTTAAATCTCTCTATCCATATTTAATAATGATATTTGTAATTAGCTTTGCGTGTTAGATTATTACCGTTATATAGATATTCTGCTGCAAAAATGTATTGATTTCCAAACCCACCGTTATAAGATACATTTTCATGAACGAATCATTCACGATAACCTGAGTTATCAAGATGTCTGACTTTGTGCGTAATGCGCATGCACGATCTTGTTTACACGTCATCCAATACGTCACCTTCCATTGAAACCGCAGACTGCCTTAATCGATATGTGCAAACAGATGTGACAGCGGAATAGACCAGGTAAGAACGTTACGCTAAGCTGCGAGAATAACTCTTACAACATTAAAATAACTAATTATTTGACTGGGGGCATAATTGTGAATGAAACCCCTAATATTTTTACATAGATTTCTTGTTTATATAAGTTAATTGTATTACTACTTATTTATAAATGTATTATTAATGCATTTGCAAACAACATTGAAATTAGGAATAGTGTTATCTTTTAATGCGCTCTCATTAGTATTGCTTACTTTTGATATACTTTTTGAGAATTACTACTTAGAAATAAAATTGCAATCAACTTTAATGTATAAAAATAGCTCATAAACAAGCCGTATCCAGTGTGAATAGGACTACCTATTCAATTGATCGCATTTTGCACAGCGCATGCGTTGTTCCAGTAGTTTGGTTTGGGTAAGTGAGACATCGAAGCCGAAATCTGCGCCTGCCCGAATGCCCGTATCGTATTGTGCATGCGCCGGGTGACGAAAACAAGTGATAATGATATGCACGAAATCGCAGTGTGATTGGACGCTAATTTTTGTATTGAAGGCACCATAAACGGGGTTTGGCTTCAATGATGTATTTTTCTAAATCTAATCTACAATTCTATTCTGCTTCTAATGCTCGTTTTAAGGTCAAAGTGGGTAAGTTTTGATATTTGAGTTTTTGAGATACATTTGTGATAATATTTTGATAACTAAAAATTCAAAGTTTTGGAATCCTTTAAATCATTGTCTCTTTATTATGCACTTTTTAATTATGCAATTCTACTGCTTTGAGTGGTTCTTTAATCTAAAGTCAGGTATTTGAACTCATTGTCAAGTAAAATGTTTGTAAAAGAGACAACTAAGTTAGTATGAGCTGATATCTTTGCATATGACTGTCAGAGGCATCCGGCCTATGGATCTCATCTGATGTTTAATATGGGCATTAATTAAGACCCTGTTGTAAAATTCTAGGAGCTATGGCTCTCAGTAAAGATCCAATATATTTTATAATGAAATAATATCATCATTGTCTCTGAACAGGTTATTTATACATTTTACATAACATCATTTTATTAAAAAAGTTACATTTTTATGAAAATGTGGGTTTCTGACTAATTTTCATGCACAAAAATCTAATGATATCAGAGTGAAAGTTGTGTGGGTGTTCTGAATTAAATTATATTTGGTGCTGCATAGGGAGAAGTTAGTGTAATTGGAAGATCTGTTCTATGTACTTAAAAATGAGGCTTCAGAAGAAAGAAAAATCTCCATAATAAATGACTTAGATATTATGTACAAAGAGGAATATTTTTATTCCAGAGTTGTAAAGTTCAGTTCTTGCATATTATCTAGTGATAATATGCAAGAGCTGAACTTTACAACTCTGGAATAAAAATATTCCTCTTTGTACATAATATCTAAGTAATTTATTATGGAGATTTTTATTTCTTCTGAAGCCTCATTTCTTCTAGTCCATAGTTAGCAACAGGCTTTAGTATAATAAATGTGTAAAGATTCAAGTTTGCATTTTCTAATTTGGGGTTACACACATTGGTAAAGTCCTGCTGACACTTTTGATTCTCTGACCGGCCATGTCCTGCTTGGAAACTATGTTTACAGCTCCTAAGCAGGAAATTATGTATGTACTTAATCTCTTTGTGGAGGTTAACCACAAAGGTCCAGATTTCATATCCAGAGCAAAAATGTGATTCGTAATGCTTGGATATTTCCAGTGTTAGTGCAAGTCAATGGTTAACCCCTTAACGACCGAGGACGTGCAGGGTACGTCCTCAAAAAAAAGGCAGTTAATGCCTGAGAACGTACCCTGCACGTCCTCGGTGTGGAAAGCAGCTGGAAGCGATCCTGTTTGCTTCCAGCTGCTTTCCGGTTATTGCAGTGATGCCTCGATATGGAGGCATCCTGCAATAACCTTTTGAAGCCATCCGATGCAGAGAGAGCCACTCTGTGGCCCTCTCTGCACCGGAGATCGGTGGCTTCCTTCGTTGGTGGGTGGGAGCAGTACCGGGAGGCGGGTGGCGGCCATCGATGGCCCTGGAGATGTGGAGGGGGGCGGGATCGTGGGCGGGGATGCCCGGGGGTGCGCACGGACGCGCGTGCACGGGACGGCGGGGGCGGGCGCGTGCACGAGGAGGGAGCGGGTGGGAACCGCTACACTACAGAAAAAGGCAATCAGTTAAAAAAAGTTATAAAAAAAAATACGATCAATGAGGTGGTGGGGGTTTGTGGTGGGGGGGGGTGGGGGGTGTTTGGGGAAGCTACACTACAGAAAAAAAAAACACTAAGAAAAAAAAAAAGCCCTTTTTTGTGCAAGCTGGGTACTGGCAGACAGCTGCCAGTACCCAAGATGGCCCCCAATAAGGCAGATAGGGAAGGGTTACAGAGCTGTTTTGGGGGGGATCAGGGAGGTTGGAGGCTAAGGGGGGTCCTACACAGCAGAAGAATTTTTTTTTTTTTTTTTTAAAAAACCTAAACCCCCCAAAAAGCTTTTATTTTAGTACTGGCAGACTTTCTGCCAGTACTTAAGATGGCGGGGACAATTGTGGGGTGGGGGAGGGAAGGGAGCTGTTTGGGAGGGATCAGGGGGTCTGATGTGTCAGGTGGGAGGATGATCTCTACACTAAAGATAAAATTAACCCTGCAAGCTCCCTACAAACTTCCTAATTAACCCCTTCACTGCTAGCCATAATACACGTGTGATGCGCAGCAGCATTTTGCGGCCTTCTAATTACCAGAAAGCAACGCCAAAGTCATATATATCTGCTATTTCTGAACAAAGGGGATCCCAGAGAAGCATTTACAACCATTTGTGCCATAATTGCACAAGCTGTTTGTAAATGATTTCAGTGAGAAACCTAAAATTGTGAAAAATTTAACGTTTTTTTTTTTATTTGATCGCATTTGGCGGTGAAATGGTGGCATGAAATATACCAAAATGGGCCTAGATCAATACTTTGGGTTGTCTACTACACTACACTAAAGCTAAAATTAACCATACAAGCTCCCTACAAGCTCCCTAATTAACCCCTGCACTGCTGGGCATAATACACGTGTGGTGCGCAGCGGCATTTAGCGGCCTTCTAATTACCAAAAAGCAATGCCAAAGCCATATATGTCTGCTATTTCTGAACAAAGGGGATCCCAGAGAAGCATTTACAACCATTTGTGCCATAATTGCACAAGCTGTTTGTAAATAATTTCAGTGAGATACCGAAAGTTTGTGAAAAAATTTGTGAAAAAGTGAACGATTTTTTGTATTTGATCGCATTTGGCGGTGAAATGGTGGCATGAAATATACCAAAATTGGCCTAGATCAATACTTTGGGATGTCTTCTAAAAAAAAATATATACATGTCCATTGATATTCAGGGATTCCTGAAAGATATTAGTGTTCCAATGTAACTAGCGCTAATTTTGAAAAAAAGTAGTTTGGAAATAGCAAAATGCTACTTGTATTTATGGCCCTATAGCTTTCAAAAAAAGCAAAGAACATGTAAATATTAGGTATTTCTAAACTCAGGACAAAATTTAGAAACTATTTAGCATGTTTTCTTTTTGGTGGTTGTAGATGTGTAACAGATTTTGGGGGTCAAAGTTAAAAAAAGTGTGTTTTTTTCCATTTTTTCCTCATATTTTATAATTTTTTTTATAGTAAATTATAAGATATGATGAAAATAATGGTATTTTTAGAAAGTTAATTTAATGGCGAGAAAAACGGTATATAATATGTGTGGGTACAGTAAATGAGTAAGAGGGAAATTACAGCTAAACACAAACACCGCAAAAATGTAAAAATATCCTTGGTCCCAAACGGACAGAAAATGGAAAAGTGCTGTGGTCATTAAGGGGTTAACACTTACTAGGCGAGCGTTAGCCTGGTGCAAGCTTCAATAATCATGTTGGATAGAGCGAAGTGTAAACCCATTTTAGCTAATAACTTACCTGGTGCAATAGATTTATTAGGACCTGCACTAAAATGATTCCAGTCACATAAGGCAAATGTACAAAACCTCTTTAGTGCAAAACTTCTATTCATGTACTAGAGATTTTCATTTATTTATTTAACTATACATCTTCCATGATAGTTTATTTGTAAATATTAACATAATTTCCATCCTACCCTTCCTTATCATATACCTTATCTGTATACCCCAAAACCTCATACCTTTTTTTTATTATTAATGGGATATATAACCCATTTTTTTTCTTTCATGATTCAGATAGAGCATGCAATTTTAAGCAACTTACTTCTATTATCATTGTTTATTCGTTCTCTTGGTATCTTTATTTTAAAAAAAATGAGCAGGAATGTAAGATTAGGAGCAGGCCCATTTTTGGTTCATTACCTGGGTAGCACTTGCTGATTGGTGACTAAATGTAGAAATAAAATAATTGAAAGTACTGAAATAGGTATTGACAATCATCTTATTATTAAATACTTCCCAGTTACTATATGTTAATATATCCCAATTCAACAACTCCTGGTAAAAGATGTAGCCTTGCAGCAGACAGATCTTGTAACTCTTAGGAGTGTGTTTAATGTGACTGAGAATCACTGACATCAGTTCTATGAAGCAGTAATGGCCAAATACCTAAGAGTCGCACATAAATCTATGATTATTAAACAAACAAATAATTTGTTTCTTAAAAATATTTCGTAGTGCAGAGCCAGATTTAGGTAAGGTAGCAGTGAATCCCTCTCTCTGGACTTTGGGTCAGTGGACCTTAGCTTTGATAACGAACAGTGCCATATAAAGTCTGATTGATTAAGTATACCTAATAGTGTGTTCTACTGGAACTATTTATTATCTGCTTTACAAAAATGTGCCGTTAGAAGTCTAATTTGAGGATATAGCACAAGACTTGTCCACAAAAAGAGCTAGATCTCTGCCAAGTGTTCTATATGTAGCAGATATAATTGATATTTTGCCTGTGAAAGCTGTTGCTGGAACTCACCAGTGATCTGCTCTACTTGAGGAATTACTGCAGTCAATATATAGTAGCTGTATGCGATTATGTTTCTAAATAAATCAGGGTGCAATTAAAATTCTAATAAAATATTAAGGGATAAATAAAGTCTGCACATAAACCTAGATCCTGTTTTTGCAAGAGTAAGGTGTTGTTTTTTTTTTTTACATTTTTTTCTCCATTGACTACATGAGGATAATATGTGAACGCACATGCAATATTCTAAGTTCAGCTTTTTGCGCTTGTAGGGTTAGCGCACAAGCAAAAACAGTTTACTTTCAATTCATAATACGAGCGCAACTCGACAAGCGCAAAAAGCTGAACATCTTTCGCAGTTAAGGCTCGAGAGGGAGCGTTAATGAGCACCCCACTTGTAATCTGGCCCATTATTGGTATTTTTTTATTATTTACACAGTTATATATCTAAATACTTTTGAGAGTTTTTGTTGGTATAGGTTTTTGTTACATTTGAATAGAGAATTATACATGATTTATACATGTTTTGTACTTGTACATATAACAGTAAATACACGCTAGACATAATGATGTATTCAAAGCAAACTTCAGCTTTAAAATAATATGTAGATGTATCATTACAATTATATTAGTTGTTAAAATATTGAAAATATAAGTGTAAAGATTTACGCCTAGATTACGAGTTTTGCGTTAGAGGCTGTGCGGTGCTAACGAACAGTTTATGCTCACCGCTCACTTACAGACAGCGCTGGTATTACGGGTTTTTACAAACCCGCGTTAGCCGCAAAAAAGTGAGCGTAGAGCGGTGAGCAGGTAAAACGTGCTCATGCACAATTTCCCCATAGGAATCAATGGGGGAGAGCAGGCTGAAAAAAAACCCAACACCTGCAAAAAAGCAGCGTAAAGCTCCTAACGCAGCCCCATTGATTCCTATGGGGAAATAAAAGTTATGTCTACACCAAACACCCTAACATGAACGCTGAGTCTAAACACCCATAATCTTACACTTATTAACCCCTAATCTGCCGCCCCCGACATTGCCGACACCTGCATTATAGTATTAACCCCTAATCTGCCGCTCCAGACACCGCCGCCACCTACATTATACTTATGAACCCCTAATCTGCCGCCCCAACATCGCTGACACCTACATTTTATTTATTAACCCCTAATCTGCCGCCCCCTATGTTGCCGCAACCTACCTACATTTATTAACCCCTAATTTGCCGCCCCCAACGTCGCTGCCACTATAATAAAGTTATTAACCCCTAAACCTAAGTCTAACCCTAACACCCCCTAACTTAAATATAATTAAAATAAATCTAAATAAAATTACTACAGTTAACTAAATTATTCCTATTTAAAACTAAATACTTACCTATAAAATAAACCATAAGCTAGCTACAATATAACTAATAGTTACATTGTATCTAGTTTATGGTTTATTTTTATTTTACAGGCAACTTTGTATTTATTTTAACTAGGTACAATAGTTATTAAATAGTTATTAACTATTTAATAACTACCTAGTTAAAATATAAACAAATTTACCTGTAAAATAAAACCTAACCTAAGTTACAATTACACCTAACACTACACTATAATTAAATTAATTACCTAAATTAAATACAATTAATTACAATTAAATAAAATTATCTAAAGTACGAAAACAAACAAACACTAAATTACAGAAAATAATAAAGAAATTACAAGATTTTTAAACTAATTACACCTACTCTAATCCCCCTATCAAAATAAAAAAGCCCTACCCTACACTAAATTACAAATAGCCCTTAAGGGCCTTTTGCGGGGCATTGCCCCAAAATAATTGACGGCCAACGACTGAATGAATGTTCCTTTAAATGACGTCATCCAAGATGGAGTCCCTTCAATTCCAAACATTGCAATTCTTTGAATAAGCATGTTTGTGTTTTGATAGATTTTGATATTTTTGCAAGTGTGATTGGTGACCGAAAGTGGTCACTCACAAAGAGTTTGGCGCGCTTGTTTACAGGAATTATCTCTCTATTTAAGGTACGTGTCAGTTAGATTTAATATACACTATTGATTGCACCCTTGATAAAGGTCCAACTTTGGGACTGTAACGTCAAGCTATGGGCTATTTGTAATACAACTAAGGTGAATAAATAAACAACTTATTTGGAATTAAATTACAGAGTGTGAGGTGTTTATTGATTGATACTTAAGGACTCAGCACTGACTGTACGAGTGCCATAAGCGAGTGCAGGGGTAAGCATAACCAAAATGTCTACCTGCTCCAGTAGTGATCATCTGTGCACAGTGGCCATGGATCGCAGTGCCTCCACAATCCTATAAGTTATCTATGCTGCAGTGCCTTTCTTGTTTTGCTAGCCAGCCTTCCACTTCCTCCCATTTCTCTTGATGTCACTGTATAATACATAAAGGGTCAAATGGGTCAAAATTAAACTTTCAGAATTTGATAGAGCACTTCAATTGAATAAACATTTTCCAATTCATCTGATTTCACATTTGCTTTGCTCTCTTGACATCCTATATTGAAGAGCAAACCTAGGTAGACTCAGGGAGGTACACCTGTATTGAGCACTAACAGCAGCAGTTTTTGTAACAATGTTTTTAACAATGCTATACATTGTTGAGCACTAAAAAGGCAGCAGTGTTTGCAACAATGTGTTACATTGCTACAAATATCGTAGCAAACACGTGCCACATAGTGCTCAAGATATGTGCATGCATCCATCAACAACGTAGACCAAGTTGTTTAAATGCACATCCTCTATCTGAATACTGAAATTATATTTTTTTGTTTTGACTTTTATGTCCCTTTAATAAACAGACAGTGATATCTAACCTGGAATGAGATAATATGTAAAAGAAATACAAGAAAAGATTACACTGACTGTTCGTAAATATGGATGGCATACAGAATGCCCTGGTCAATTACACCTATGCTGCACTTCTGCAAACACACTGGCCTGGAAATATCTGTTAGAGTTTATTTATCTATTGCAGTATTTTAAACTCCAGTCCTCAAGGCTCATTAACAGGCCAGAATTGTATGATCTGTGAGCTAGAGCAGGGGGCGGCAACCTAGATATTTTGGAACTACACTTCCCATGATGCTCAGACACCCTTTAGGCTAGCTGAGTATAATGGAAAATGTATTTCTGAAACATCTGGGGTGCCAAGGCTGCTGACCCCTGAGCTAGAGCACAGGTGAAACAATCAGTTGATGTGTGAGAGCAGGTTAGTAACCATGGTTACTAATCAACTGATTATTTCACCTGTTCTCTAGTTCAGATATCATGAAAACCTGGCACGTTGGTGTATCTTGAGGATCTAAATTGAATAACGTTGTTCAAATGTTTATATACTACTGGCACCTCCATGTGTTATCTTAGATTACGTTTTTGACTAAACAGAATTCATCTCCTACACAACATTTTTGCTACAGTGGAGGTTCTCACTTTTTTTTTTTTTTTTTTTTGCAACTACAAGTAAATCAAATGACAGAACTGAAAACTATGCAGAATGTTTAGATCAGTTTTACAGTATGCATTAGGAGATTGATTAATAATTAATGTGCTTACATTACAGATCAAAGTGATGCACTTAATAGTGTAATTAAATCCAGCACTGACTAATTTGTACAAGTAAACATTTGTTGTGGTGCAAATTTAACAATAAACATATTTACCTTTTGTTTAGCATAACAAAAGGGTTTTGTTCTTGATATGCTTATTCAAAATTGTCAGTGAGATAGAACAAACAGGGCCAGATTACAAGTGGCGGGGTAAATATATTTTTTGCTCATGTGCTAACACTGCTGAAAGTTACATTTTAAAGGGGCGGGTTTGACTGTGTATTACAAGTTGAAAGTAAAAAAAGTTAGTGTGCGAGCGAAACTTTGTGGAAAAAGTGTGTGAGCTAATTTTATGACTTCAGATATTGCAACCATGTTAACCTCTCCCCATAGACTTCAAAGTGCTAATCTGACACCTACAGCACAAAAGCAGAAGGTAGATGGCGATGAGAGAAGTATCGCAAATACTAGAGTGGGCAGACACTCACAGATGTACGCTGTCAGCGATCCACATTCCAGGTGTGGACAACTGGGAAGTGGACTTCCTCAACAGGCAATCCTTTCACTCAGGGGAATGGTCTCTCCACCCTGAGGTGTTTACAGAGATATGCAGCGAGTGGGGGACGCCAGAGATAGATCTCATGGCATCCCGCCTTAATACCAAGCTACCCAGGTATGGGCCGAGGTCGAGGGATCCTCAGGCGGAACTGATAGATGCCCTATCAGTACCATGGAGGTTCAGACTTGTATATCTTTTTGTCCATTACCGCTTCTCCCTTGTGTGGTGGCTCGCATCAAGCAGGAGTGAGCATCAGTGATTCTGATTGCTCCATCATGGCCGCAAAGGACGTGGTTTGCGGATCTGGTGGGGATGTCCTCATCTCCTCAGTGGAGGTTACCTTGTCGCAGAGATCTGCTGATATTGGGTCTCTTTATTCATCAAAATCTAGATTCTCTGAGGCTGACTGCTTGGAGATTGAACGCTTAGTCTTAGCCAAAAGAGGGTTTTCTGAGAGTGTTACTGACACTTTGGTTCAAGCTTGTAAGCCAGTTACTCGTCGTATCTACCATAAAGTGTGGCGGACTTACTTGTACTGGTGTGAAGAGCGTGGCTTTTCCTGGCATAAGGTTAAGGTTGCTAGAATTTTATCTTTTCTTCGGGATGGACTGGAGAAGGGTCTATCTGCTAGTTCCCTGAAGGGACAGCTATCGGCCCTGTCGGTGCTACTGCACAAGAGATTGACTGAGCTTCCAGATGTGCAGTCCTTTGTTAAGGCTCTAACTAGGATCAGACCTGTGTTTACATCTGGGGCTCCACCTTGGAGCCTCAATCTTGTTCTTAGTGTTTTACAGCCGGCTCTGTTTGAGCCTATGCATACTGTTGATATTAAATTGTTATCTTGGAAGGTTCTTTTTTGTTGGCTATTGCCTCTGTGCACAGAGTTTCTGAGATTTTAGCTTTGCAATGTGACCCACTTATCTTGTTTTCCTTGCTGATAAGGCAGTGTTACTTACTAAATTAGGGTTCCTCCCTAAGGTGGTGTCGGATCGTAACATTAATAAAGAAATTGTTGTTCCTTCTTTGTGTCCTAATCCTTCTTTAGTGAAGGAACGCTTGCTTCACAATCTAGATGTGGTTCGTGCCATGAAGCTCTATCTTTAGCCTACTAAGGAATTCAGACAATCTTACTCTTTGTTTTGTCATCTATACGGGAAGCGTAAGGGGCAGAAGGCTACTACGACTTCCCTATCTTTCTGGTTAAGGAGTGTCATCCGCTTAGCGTATGAGACAGCGGGGCGACAGCCTCCTGAGAGGATAATGGCTCATTCCACTAGAGCAGTGGCTTCCTCCTGGGCTTTTAAGAACAAAGCCTCTTTGGATCAGATTTGTAAGGCGGCTACCTGATCCTCCTTTTACACTTTTTCTAAATTTTATAAGTTTGATGTGTTTGCTTCGGCTGAAGCAGCTTTTGGGAGAAAAGTTTTCCAGGCTGTGGTGCCCTCAGAATAGGGTCCGCTTTCTTTTTTGTTCCCTCCCGTTATTCATTCAGTGTCCTCTGGAGCTTGGGTATAGTTTTCCCAACAGTAAGGAAAGAAGTTGTGGACTCTCCCTGCCTTATGGAAGAAAAACATAATTTATGCTTACCAGATAAATTCCTTTCCTTTACGGCAGGGAGAGTCCACGACCCCGCCCATAATTTCTTTTGTTGGGCGGCTCCTTTTTTCATATTATTTCTTCTGGCACTTTTATACCCTGATGTTTCTCCTACTTTTCCTTGTTCCCTCGGCAGAATGACTGGGGGATAGGGGAAGTGGGAGGGATATTTAAGTCTTTGGCTGGGGTGTCTTTGCCTCCTCCTCCTAATGGCCAAGTGTTGTATTTCCCAACAGTAAGGAATGAAGCCGTAAACTCTCCCTGCCAGGAAGGAAAGGAATTTAACTGATAAGCATAATTTATGTTTTTATTTTTAAATATTTATTTCTAGAGTATAGATATATGCATATATATAGAAATATATTCAACCCCTAAGCCTAATGGGCATAGGTACTATGTTACAGGGTACTTTGCCTAGCATAACCTGTTGACGTAGTACATACGTCCAGCCTTCTTTCTCATGCTGCGGTGCCTGCTGTGAACTTTGACAGCTGAGACTGCAGCCAGAGGGAGAAGGCATCTGCATTCATATGATAATGAACTGATCGTTCTTCTTTTGCCATATGAAGGCAGATCAACAATGCAGATAGGGACACTCTGTGTCTCTGTCCGTATCGGCTTGCGGTGGGGGCGGGATTGCTACACTACAGAAAATGTTTTACTTGGAGGGAAGGCTAGAGCGGCGACCTCAATCACCACCCCCCCCCCGACTTCCCAACGTATATTGTCATCGCTGGTCTGCACAAAACAAGATCACTATATTAATCTACCCACAGCGGCCCCAAGATCATCTACAGCTTTCTCTGTTCCTGAACCATAGCACAAATGATTGCGGCTTATCAAGGAGAGGTGATTCTACAGTGCTTAGATGAATGTTATCTGAAGGTGGAAAACATCCTGCAAGCGTTAATGGAGAAGGCTCTGTCCAACAGCTATTTCAAACAGCTTGAAGTAGAGCAGAGTAGCTCAGCAGATAAATATCTATCTAGTCATCCTAACAAACCAGACTCACTTAGCGATGTACCAGTTGAGCCAGCACAGGAGACCTCGTAAGTAAAAGTTCAAACAACAGATCTAGTTAACATGACTAATCCTACATCTCAATTCAACACTATTGATTCCCAATAAGGGAGCCCCCCTGCCAAGCTACCACAACTCCATAACAGTGTCACACAAAGTGATCTACTACCTTGCAGAGTTATCACTCCCCCACATTGTAAGGCCATCGTTCCTTCAAGTCTGTGCTTCTTGTCAGGTGGGACACTATGTTAACTGAAAGATGGCGTCTATGAGTAGAAGAAATTTACTTTGCTTCAAGGCACTGATCGTCAAAAATCTCATGTCCTGAACGGTGTTCCACTTACACTACTACTTTACCTCTTCTAGGATCGCTCCAATTCAGAACTACCTTTACTCCTTATTAGTCTGCAGTTGATATAACAGGATAAGGTTTACAAAAGAAATGCTCAACCTGCACTTTGCTGCCTTATATTTTAGTGCAGAATATTATAATTGTATGTTAAATAATTAATGTGAGTTATCTTTAAGTGTGAAGCCACCTTTTGGTTAATGTTATCTTCACTATCCTTGCCTTGCCTTGCTAAGGTAATGTTGAAGTTTTATATTCAAAGTTATGTTTACTAATGTTTATGGGCTCCTGTTTATAATTATAAATGACGATAAAGCAGAGATAGGTACAGCACTCCAGGGATGTACAGGCCACAATGGAGGGCCACTCAACCTCCAATAAGCGATTCAAAGAAAACAATTAGAAGTGGCAGCACAACAACTTTAGTGGGGTCACAACATAGCAAAAAGTAACATCGACCTTTCGGGTGTATAACCCTTATTCATGCATATAACCCTTATTCATTCTAGCATGAATAAGGGTTATACACCCGAAACGTCACTGTTACTTTTGGCTATGTTGTGACCCCAATAAAGCTGTTGTGTTGCCACTTCTACTTGTTTTCTTATAAAATATATATCTTATTTTATTATAATTATGTTTATCCACACATATGAATATTGCTCTTCCCTCATTGTGACCATTGTTTATTATTATTATTTCATTATCCTTTTTTATGAGGGCTCATGGTGGGGAGCTAAGTTATTACCTTTGAGCATCTAATTTAGAGCATAGTACTTCAGCACATATTGTCCCCACTTAACTTGTGATTTTAAAGGGACACTAAACACAAATTGTAAACTACATGAATATAAAACTTCATATATAAGAATATTTTTGCAATGAAAACTGCAGCTTTATTTTGTCAGAAGACTATATTGTTTTATGTTTATTCTTTTCATTGATTTACCTGTCCCCCAGAACAAAAGAACCCTCTGCTAACTAATCACAAACTAATATTCAGATATAGCACAAACTCTGTTTGCCCATATGCAGACTGGAGTAGCCTGCCCTCTTGTATTCCCTTAGGGCAGTTTAGCACTGATTCAACTTGGTTACTATTGCAAAGAATGATTTTTCTATCATGATTGTTGATGCAAAACTGATAATCCACTTTTTTAAAGCATGTGACACCATAGAAGCTTAGGGAGGGAGGGAAAAGTAAACAAATGCTTGCATAAATTGCCCTAAAGTATTAACCGAAACCTCCCAGGGTGAAAAAGAAACAAACACATGTTTTACTTGTAATAATGAAACATTTTATGCGTTGTTGAAATGTCAAGTTTAATGGTCCTTTAAGTATTTATTATTACACCCTATCTAATATATTTTCTCTATACTTAAAATGTAAAATTCTATAATCGGCCACAATTTATTAGTATAGGTCTCACTTTCATTGTATATATGCCACATTATTCTACATACTTTTAAATATCAATATAAATAGAATTATTAGGGGCCGATTTATCAAAGCTTCAACTGATAATTCGATGGAATCCGCTTGAGTCTCGCATCATATTCAACGCAAATGGAATTCGCCGTAATTAACAAAGCACCAACATCATCAAATGTTGAAATGTGTGATGTAATATACGCTCCCGTGATCTCAATCCGATGCAGATTGATGCTTGCGTCATTCCAGATGTTTCAAATTCACATTAGACTATTATTATTCTTCTTTATTTATAAAGCGCCAACAGATTCCGCAGCGCTGTTCATAGGTAACAAAGATAAAAGGACAGTACAATATGAGACACCAGACAAAATTTAACAAACAAATACAGGAGGAAATGGGAACCCTGTTCCCGTGGGAACTTACAATCTAAATGGGTATCAAACATTCAACAGGTACGCTCTCGTCTTTTCCGCCGCAGCGTACCTATCGTTCAAACCGCCACCCTTGAGGCCGCGAATGCCCCAGAAATCAATGGGAGTCTGGAAACCCAGAAAGGTTATGTTAGATGCTGCAAGATAATGAAGCTTATTACATATTTATGTGAATTAGAAAGTTAATTACAATGGTATACTCTTTCTAAATCACACAGACAACAAAGACGCATGCTTAGTATCTAACTAATATGTTAAATAATAATATTATAATCACATGTAATTTCAAGGGACAGATTCATTTCAAAAGTAGTTTTAATGACAGGTAATGTCTGGCAGCAGGATTAGTAGATAGAGGGATACAAATTAAATAAATACATTGCATACTATAGCTAACTTCCTTTTCTTGATCAATCTAATTTCACCTTGTTTAACGCATGTAATACAAGTCCCACTGCATTTCGCACCAAATTTGACGCAATACTTCACACCAAATTGGACGCAATACTTAAACTCCTAAACAACCAACAAACTAGTTAAATTTTCCACCACTTTTGATTGGGAAATGCATAATTACATGATTTATGACATCAGCCAATCTGATTTAAATATACATTTTATACTATCACTAACAATTCAAATTGCTTGATACTTGTGTCATTAATCACTCATCAGAACTTGTAAGTGTGATTTGAAAGTATGTATATGTGAAATTAGTATTAAAGTTAAACATTGATGATGACATTAGGACACACACTGTAATATTTTTGACAAAGATTTTAAAAATCAAATGATGTTTGATTCAATCTAATCTTAAAATGATAGCTCAAAGGGATAGTCCACCTAACTTTAAACTGTCATGAATCAGATACAGCAGAAATTAAAATCACCTCTTTAATCTCATGATATTTTTTAGTGTTTTTCTTCCTTCTTTTGAATTTCATTCAAAAATGTCATCTTATATGCCAGCCATTTTATAACACCTGTGTAGGTATTTGTTGTTTGCAAATAAATACCTATGATACCATGATTGCATGTTATATTCGCAATTATTCTTCCTCAGAATAATAATATATTTACACTATATACATATATGGGTATAAATAAACACAGAGATATGAAAGACTTAGGGACATGTAAATATGTTTGGAAAATATTTATGACATAACACATACACAGCCAGATTACGAGTTTTGAGCGCTATAGGGAAATTAATGACTGCAGCATTTTCGGCGGTATTTCACCGCTGGTATTATGAGTTTTAAAAAAATCCGGCGTTTGCGGGCAATATCGCAGCGTTGAGCTCCATACCGCACACAAATACCAGCGCTGCTTTGAGCTGCTGTTACGTGCTTGTGCACGATTTCCCCATAGACAACAATGGGGAGAGCCGGCTAAAAAAAAGCCTAACACCTGCAATCACGGAGCGAAAAGCTCCGTAACGCAGCCCCATTGATGTCTATGGGGAATTTTTTTAATATGTTTAAACCTAACACCCTAACATAAACCCCGAGTCTAAACACCCCTTATCTGCTGCCCCCAACATTGCCGCCACCTACATTACAGTTATTAACCCCTAAACAGCTTCCCCCAAAATCGCCGCAACCTAACTACATTTATTAACCCCTAATCTGCTGCCCCAATGTCGCCGCCACTATACTAAAGTTATTAACCCCTAAACCTAACCCTAACGTAACCCTAACACCCACTAACTTTAACATAATTAAAATAATTCCAAATAAATATTACAATTAATACCTAAATTATTCCTATTTAAAACTAAATACTTACCTGTAAAATAAAACCTAAGCTAGCTTAGGCAATGTAGTCTCAGGAGCTGATAGCTAGCAAGACAAAAATGGCCATGACCCGCCTCTTAACCTGCACTTTGCTGCTTCAAACATATTGATGTGTCTGCGGCAAAGTGCAGGCTACTCCCACTAGCACGCTCGCTAACTCCCCCTGAACGTCTGCAACTGCGTCACATATAGCTTACACTCCGCCTGCTCCGCCTCGCTACTTCCCACTGACCACTTACATCTACATCACAATTAACCTACACTCCTCCTGCACAGCCCAGCTAACTCCTCCTGACCGTCTACACCTACATCACGCCTAACCTACACACCCAGCTAAGTCCCTAATAACACCAACACTTACGTCATGTCTAACTTACACTCCCCTGTAACGATCAGCTAACTGCTTACTGTCAAAAGATAACTCACTATAATAAACTATACTATATATAATAAACCTCCCCATTGTAACTTTGCAGCTATGTCGCTAAAGTTATCATTAATATTTAAATAATGTGTCACAGAGATGTGCTAAAACTCCGGTGGCAGACAGCCGGAAGGCTGGAAAAACCTTTCCGTCCTAGCCGGCTCCTGGAACTCAGCGCTGGACTGGAATTGAGCTCCTCAAGGCCTAATTAATTCTAACCATCAATAATCACCTAATCAACCTCCATACAGGTATGGGGGTGGTTAGGAGATTAAGGCCTAAACTGCCACCTCCCAATGCAGACTAGAACTACACTAACCCCCTTCTAAACCAACCCCACTAAGTTACAAAAAAATGTAAAAAAAAAGCTGTTACCAAAAAATCAACAACTACGGTATCCAAATTACAAAACCCACTATTAAACCTAATACTAAACTATATGGTCCATAAGATAAAGAACCCACCAAAAAAAAAAAAACTAGACCCTAACACTAAAATCAATTACAATTGCCCTAAAGTGATCAGCTCTTTTGCAACAATTTTTTTTTTTACAAAACCCCCTCATCTACATTACAAGTAACTCCCACCCCCCCCCCCCCCAAAAAAAAACTAACAAAATAAAACTAGGAAATTCAAAATAAAAAGCCCTATTTTTAAAAATAGAAAACCCACCCCAAAAAGCCATAACTAACCCCAAAAGTGGTACTCCTCTTGATCCAACATTAGGCCCTCTTCATCTGCTGCCTCCACTCACTTCGGGGAACCCTGGTCTTCATGTGGTCCCCGCCACACACTGAAATCCCGGAAGTGTGGAACCCCAATATATAGGAGTACCACTTAATTCCTATTGACTGATTTTAAATCAGTTAATCCCTATAGGCTGATTTGAATCAGCCAGTAGCAAGAACTTTTTTAAATTTAAATTCCAATCATTCAATAGAAAAGGATAATTCAAATTTAAAAAAGTTCTTGCTATTGGCTATGTTATTTTAATATTTTTACACTGGGGTCAAATTTTTATTTCTTTCTACTTGTAGGGCAAATTAACAAACATTAGCAATGCTAATCCAATCAATCAGTTCTTATATAGAATATTTATATAGAATTTTCCTATGTAAAAGATGAAGTGTATGACATTGAATTCCTCACACAAGTCTAGTAAAGTAATCCCTTCAATTAAAAAGTCTGTTTCAGTAATTTAGAAATCTTGTTTTATACAGAATTTACACTTTATTTCCCCAATATACACATGGTTTGAAAAGAGATTGTCTTTCTAATTGTGAGTCTTGGGAGTGACTACAACCTAAGGGAGCTGAAATTGAGGACTTTATGTACTTAGTCCCCCATTCAGCTCCCTACTCCTTCCTGTACATCTGG
This sequence comes from Bombina bombina, assembly GCF_027579735.1. Lineage (NCBI taxonomy): Eukaryota > Metazoa > Chordata > Amphibia > Anura > Bombinatoridae > Bombina > Bombina bombina. The sequence continues at coordinate 654,240,456 of NC_069502.1, read as the reverse complement.
GCCTGGTGACATCAGCACGCTTATACATCACCAGCGTCACCAGCATCCTCTGATTCCCGCCGACATGCCAATCTTCTAGGTCACCTTGTTATTGGCCTGAAGTGCAGCTCTGATAGCGCCCTCCCCTAAATGATGACACATGGTTGTTATCTGCCTTTAAGGCTAAAGGCCTGATGATCTAAAAATCTCCAAGAATATCTAAGCTGTCTCGTCAGTACTGCAAGATCCCTCATAGAATTTTAGAAAGGTACATTTTAGCTTGAGAGCTGTTTATCTAGCTATACAGTATTTTGGATGTGAAGGAGAGACACAGACAATGCAACGTACTGCTTACAAAAAGACCTCAAAAAGTTTACGTCAGACCCATAGTTTTAAATTCATGTTATACTATGCAACTGGTATAACAAGTCATTGAGAGCAGACTGAAGGGACAGCAAACTGTAAAATTGGGTTCCCCTTAAAGAGACAATGTATCGTAAAATGGTCTCCCCTTAGTGTTCCCAATGATCCATTTTACCTGTTAAAATGTATTAACTATTTATAAATAGCCCTCTTTACCATTATTTTCTTATTTGAAATAGCTGCTTTTGCTTGTTAAATCCCCACCTATACTAAAAATTTCAATATTATACTGTATTAAATATGTAATATTATATATATATATATATATATATATATATATATATATATATTGTGTGTGTATATATAAATATATATATGTGTGTGTGTTTATATATATATATACATCATATATACATATATTGTATCAAATATATATAATATATATTTCTATATTAACCCCTTAATGACAACTGACTTACCAGGTACGTCATGCATTAACAAGCAGTTAATGACAATGGACGTACCTGGTACGTCAGTTGTCTAACAGAGTGCTGGAAGTGATTACAATCACTTCCAGCAGCTCTGAGGGTATTGCAGTGATGCCTCGATATGGAGGCATCCTGCAATACCCCTTTACAAGACTCCGATGCAAAGAGAGCCACTCTGTGGCCCTCTCTGCACCGGTAGTGATGGTGCCGATGGTGCCTTTGACCGGTGGGAGGAGGGAGCGTGTGCGCGCGCGTGCACGATGCGCGCGCGTGCACGGGTGTGCGTGTGCATGTGGGCGCGCATGCACGTGGGCGCGCATGCATGTGCACGTGCACATGCGCACATTAGCCACACTGACACCAATGAAAAAGTAAGGGGAAAAAAAGTTATTTTATTTTTTTTTATATTTAAAAGGATCTGTGAGGGGGAGGGGGTGGGGGTATTGTTGGGGGGCTGCTACACTACAGAAATAATTAAACACAAATAAAAGTTATAAATACAATTAAAATAAGTTTGGTTTGTGGGGCCAAACTGGGTACTGGCAGACAGCTGCCAGTACCCAAGATGGCGGTAATTAGGTAGGGGAGAGGGTTAGAGAGCTGGAGGGGGGGATCAGGGAGGTTGGTGCTAAGGCAGGGGTCCATCACAACTAAAATATTTTATAATTTTTATTTAAAAAAAAAAAACTCTTTTATTTAGTACTGGCAGACTTTCTGCCAGTACTTAAGATGGCGGTAACAATTGTGGGGTGGGGGAGGGAAGAGAGCTGTTTGGGAGGGATCAGGGGGTGGGATGTGTCAGGTGGGAGGCTGATCTCTAAAATTAACCCTGCAAGCTCCCTACAAGCTACCTAATTTAACCCCTTCACTGCTGGGCATAATTCACGTGTGGTGCGCAGCAGCATTTAGCGGCCTTCTAATTACCAAAAAGCAACGCCAAAGCCATATAAATCTGCTATTTCTGAACAAAGGGGATCCCAGAGAAGCTTTTACAACAATTTCTGCCATAATTGCACAAGCTGTTTGTAAATAATTTCAGTGAGAAACCTAAAATTGTGAAAAATATAAAGTTTTTTTTTTTATTTGCTCGCATTTGGCGGTGAAATGGTGGCATAAAATATACCAAAATGGGCCTAGATCAATACTTGGGGTTGTCTACTACACTACACTAAAGCTAAAATTAACCCTACAAGCTCCCTACAAGCTCCCTAATTAACCCCTTCACTCCTGGGCATAAAACATGTGTGGTGCGCAGCGGCATTTAGCGGCCTTCTAATTACCAAAAAGCAACCACAAAGCCATATAAGTCTGTTATTTCTGAAAAAGGGGATCCCAGAGAAGCATTTACAACCATTTGTGCCATAATTGCAGAAGCTGTTTGTAAATAATTTCAGTGGGAAACCTAAAGTTTGTGACAAAATTTGTGAAAAAGTGAACTTTTTTTTTTTTTTTATCGCATTTGGCGGTGAAATGGTGGCATGAAATATACCAAAATGGGCCTAGATCAATACTTTGGGATGTCTTCTAAAACAAAATATATACATGTCAAGGGATATTCAGATATTCCTGACAGATATCAGGGTTCCAAAGTAACTAGCGCTAATTTTGAAAAAAAGTGGTTTGGAAATAGCAAAGTGCTACTTGTATTTATTGCCCCATAAATTGCAAAAAAAGCAAAGAACATGTAAACATTCAGTATTTCTAAATTCAGGACAAAATTTATAAACTATTTAGCATGGGTGTTTTTTGGTGATTGTAGTAAATTATAAGATATGATGAAAATAATGGTATCTTTAGAAAGTCCATTTAATGACGAGAAAAATGGTATATAATATGTGTGGGTACAGTAAACGAGTAAGAGGAAAATTACAGCTAAACGCAAACACTGCAGAAATGTAAAAATAGCCATTGTAATTAAGGGTAAGAAAATTGAAAAATGGTCCGGTCATTAAGGGGTTAAAGCTATACATACATAAAGCTAAGAGTACACTCCGAGTGGAAGGGTGTGAGATATTTGTACTACAATATTTATTTTCAGTTGCACTTGATTTTCTGTAATTAAATAGAGATAAGATACATATATTTATATTCCCTACTTATTAAAGGAACATACTAGTTTAAAATGTCAAGTCACATCATTGCATCTCATATTTGCATAGAATATTTTTTTTAAACATTTTTAGTAAAATCTGTCATTGTTTTGTAGTGCACAAGTCATATGTATCGTAAATCTGTATGCCCCGTGCACTTTCGTACACTGCTTCTGCTCACAATGCCAGCGGTAGCACACGTTTATGAATTTGCACCGTTGCTAACTTGATACACATCTCTATTTAGTCTTTTAGCAGCTGCAGTTGCTTTGACTGTTCATTTCAATGTTTACCTCAGTGTCTTTTTAATAAAAGTAGTTTTATAGTTATTTACTGTGTGATATGCTTTTGACAATGGCTGAAGTATTTATATATTTCTATAGACTTTCTCAGAGACTTCCATAGTATTTTCTCAGTAGTACTAATTTTACATATTACTTTCATTTACAGTAATATCTTTGAGTTTATGCCAAAGTATCCACATTGCATGACTGGTATCAATAGGCGGCATTAACAATTCCCTACAATTTCTGGCATGCCCCATGTACTTCATTTCACCTTTGTTAACAACAGAATGTATTGTATAGAATAGAATAATAAGGTTATTTGGATGAGTAGCAGCAGATGCCTAACATGTTTTTCCACAAAACCAGTCTGGACGTGTGCGGCCTAGATTAATATTGTGTAGAGACTGGCATGCTCTTAATGCTGAGATTGTTGCACCACTGCACATATACATAATATTATTCCATACTTTGTAGGTAGTAAACAGACATTTGGGATTTCCAAATACATTAGGACATAAAATACAAGTAGACAAAAAAGTAGATGGAACTGTTTCATTTATTAGTTATTATGTAATGTATGACTTGTGTGTTGCTTGTGAAAACAGTGGATTTGTTGTATTTTATTTAACCTTGTAACTCTTCAGATACCTAAGCAAAATAAGGAAGTTAATTAGCTAACCAAAATTATGAGTCAAATAATTCAAATGGAATTGCTCTATTCTATTTTATTAGATTGAACTTTCAACCCAATAATAAACTCTCGGCCAGATTACGAGTTTTGCGTTATGAGCGGCTCGCTGCTAACCTGCAAGTTATTTCCACCGCTCACCTTTAATAGCGCTGCTATTACAGGTTTGCAAAAACCCAGCGTTAGCAGGCAATATGGTAGGGTTGAGCTCCATTGAGCTCCATACCGCACACAAATACCAGCGCTGCTTTGAGCTGGTTTTACGTGCTTGTGCACGATTTCCCCATAGACATCAATAAAGCATAAAGCTCCGTAACGCAGCCCCATTGATTCCTATGGGGAAAGAAAATGTATGTTTACACCTAACACCCTAACATAAACCCCGAGTCTAAACACCAGTAATCTGCCGCCCTCGACATTGCCGCCACCTACATAAATTTATTAACCCCTAATCTTCCGCCCCCAACGTCGCCGCCGCCACTATACTAAAGTTATTAACCCCTAAACCTCTGGCCTCCCACATCACTAACACTAAATAAATATATTAACCCCTAAACCTAAGTCTAACCCTAACACCCCTAACTTTAATATTATTTAAATGAATCTAAATACAAATTACTATCATTAACTAAATAATTCCTATTTAAAACTAAATACTTACCTATAAAATAAACCCTAAGGCCTAGATTTAGAGTTTGGCGGTAGCCGTGAAAACCAGCGTTAGAGGCTCCTAACGCTGGTTTTAGGCTACCGCCGGTATTTGGAGTCAGTCAGGAAAGGGTCTAACGCTCACTTTTCAGCCGCGACTTTTCCATACCGCAGATCCCCTTACGTCAATTGCGTATCCTATCTTTTCAATTGGATCTTTCTAACTCCGGTATTTAGAGTTGTGTCTGAAGTGAGCGTTAGAATTCTAACGACAAAACTCCAGCCGCAGAAAAGTCAGTAGTTAAGAGCTTTCTGGGCTAACGCCGGTTTATAAAGCTCTTAACTACTGTGCTCTAAAGTACACTAACACCCATAAACTACCTATGCACCCCTAAACCGAGGTCCCCCCACATCGCCGCCACTCGATTAAATTTTTTTAACCCCTAATCTGCCGACCGCCACCTACGTTATACTTATGTACCCCTAATCTGCTGCCCCTAACACCGCCGACCCCTATATTATATTTATTAACCCCTAACCTGTCCCCCACAACGTCGCCGCCAGCTACCTACATTAATTAACCAATAATCTGCCGACCGCCACCTACGTTATACTTATGTACCCCTAATCTGCTGCCCCTAACACCGCCGACCCCTATATTATATTTATTAACCCCTAATCTGCCCCCCACAACGTCGCCTCCACATGCCTACACTTATTAACCCCTAATCTGCCGAGCGGACCGCACCGCTATTATAATAAAGTTATTAACCCCTAATCCGCCTCACTAACCCTATAATAAATAGTATTAACCCCTAATCTGCCCTCCCTAACATCGCCGACACCTAACTTCAAACATTAACCCCTAATCTGCCGACTGGAGCTCACCGCTAGTCTAATAAATGTATTAACCCCTAAAGCTAAGTCAAACCCTAACACTAACACCCCCCTAAGTTAAATATAATTTAAATCTAACGAAATTAATTAACTCTTATTAAATAAATTATTCCTATTTAAAGCTAAATACTTACCTGTAAAATAAATCCTAATATAGCTACAATATAAATTATAATTATATTATAGCTATTTTAGGATTTATATTTATTTTACAGGTAACTTTGTATTTATTTTAACCAGGTACAATAGCTATTAAATAGTTAAGAACTATTTAATAGCTAAAATAGTTAAAATAATTACAAATTTACCTGTAAAATAAATCCTAACCTAAGTTACAATTAAACCTAACACTACACTATCAATAAATAAATTAACCCCTTAATGACCACAGCACTTTTCCATTTTCTGTCCGTTTGGGACCAAGGCTATTTTTACATTTTTGCTGTGTTTGTGTTTAGCTGTAATTTTCTTCTTACTCATTTACTGTACTCACACATATTATATACCGTTTTTCTCGCCATTAAATGGACTTTCTAAAGATACCATTATTTTTATCATATCTTATAATTTACTATAAAAAAATTTATAAAATATGAGGAAAAAATTGAAAAAAAACACACTTTTTCTAACTATGACCGCCAAAATCTGTTACACATCTACAACCACCAAAAAACACCCATGCTAAATAGTTTCTAAATTTTGTCCTGAGTTTAGAAATACCCAATGTTTACATGTTCTTTCCTTTTTTTGTAAGTTATAGGGCCATAAATACAAGTAGCACTTTGCTATTTCCAAACCATTATTTTTCAAAATTAGCGCTAGTTACATTAGAACACTAATATCTTTCAGGAATCTCTGAATATCCATTGACATGTATATATTTTTTTTTTAGTAGACATCCCAAAGTATTCATCTAGGCCCATTTTGGTATATTTAATGCCACCATTTCACCGCCAAATGCGATTAAATACAAAAAATCGTTCACTTTTTTACAAATTTTTTCACAAACTTTTGGTTTCGCACTAAAATTATTTACAAACAGCTTGTGCAATTATGGCTTAAATGGTTGTAAATTCTTCCCTGGGATCCCCTTTGTTCAGAAATAGCAGACATATATGGCTTTGGCGTTGCTTTTTAGTAATTAGAAGGCTGCTAAATGCCACTGCGCACTACACGTGTATTATGCCCAGCAGTGAAGGGGTTAATTATGGAGCATATAGGGAGCTTTAAGGGATAATTTTAGCTTTAGTGTAGTGTAGTAGACAACCCCAAGTATTGATCTAGGCCAATTTTGGTTTATTTCATGCCACCATTTCACCGCCAAATGCGATCAAATTAAAAAAAAAACGTTACATTTTTCACAATTTTAGGTTTCTCACTGAAATCATTTACAAACAGCTTGTGCATTTATGGCACAAATGGTTGTAAATGCTTCTCTGGGATCCCCTTTGTTCAGAAATAGCAGACATATATGGCTTTGGCGTTGCTTTTTGGTAATTAGAAGGCCGCCAAATGCCGCTGCATTTCACACAAGTATTATGGCTAGCAGTGAAGGGGTTAATTATGTAGCTTGTAGGGAGCTTGCAGGGTTAATTTTAGCTTTAGTGTAGAGCTCAGCCTCCCACCTGTAACATGAGACCCCCTGATCCCTCCCAAACAGCTCTCTTCCCTCCCCCACCCCACAATTGTCCCCGTCATCTTAAGTACTGGCAGAAACTCTGCCAGTACTAAAATAAAAGCTATATTTGGGCTTTTTTTTTGTTTTTTTATAGCATATTTACATATGCTGCTGTGTAGGATCCCCCCTTAGCCCCCAGCCTCACTGATCCCCCACCAAACAGCTCTCTAACCCTCCCCCTCTGCCTTAATGGGCGCCATCTTGGGTACTGGCAGCTGTCTGCCAATACCCAGTTTAGTAAAAAAATGTGCCTTTTTTAAAACAAAAATGCCCTTTTCTGTACTGTAGCTCCCCCCCCAAGATTAACCCCCCACCCCTTCCAGATCCCTTAGCTTTTAATTTACAGCTATCAAAAGTTTTAATTTTTTTACTTTTGACAGCTTTATTTTTCTGTAGTGTAGCGGTTCCCTCCCGCTCCCGCCCCGTGCACGTGCCCGCCCGCCGCCCCCGTGCACGCGCGCGCTCCCGTGCGCGCTCCCGCCCCCGATCCCGCCCCCCTCCACTCTTCTCGGCACATCGATGGCCGCCCACCCGCCTCCCAGACTTGCTTCCACCCACCAACGATACTGGCCACCGATGTCCGGTGCAGAGAGGGCCACAGAGTGGCTCTCTCTGCATCGGATGGCCAAGGGGGGTTATTGCAGGATGCCTCGATATCGAGGCATCACTGCAATAACCGGAAAGCAGCTGGAAGCGAGCAGGATCGCTTCCAGCTGCTTTCCAGACCAAGGACGTACGCCACACGTCCTCGGTCATTAACTGTATTTTTTTTTAGGACGTGTGGCGTACGTCCTTGGTCATTAAGGGGTTAAATAAAATACCTACAATTACACCTAACACTACACTATCAATAAATGAATTAAATACAATATCTACAAATAAATACAATTAAATAAACTAACTAAAGTACAAAAAATAAAAAAGAACTAAGTTACAAAAAATAAAAAAATATTTACAAACATAAGAAAAATATTACAACAATTTTAAACTAATTACACCTACTCTAAGCCCCCTAATAAAATAACAAAGCCCCCCAAAATAAAAAATGCCCTACCCTATTCTAAATTGCAAAAGTTCAAAGCTCTTTTACCTTACCAGCCCTGAACAGGGCCCTTTGCGGGGCATGCCCCAAGAAATTCAGCTCTTTTTCCTGTAAAAAAACACATACAATACCCCCCCCAACATTACAACCCACCACCCACATACCCCTAATCTAACCCAAACCCCCCTTAAATAAACCTAACACTAAGCCCCTGAAGATCTTCCTACCTTGTCTTCACCTCACCGGGTATCACACCGATCCGTCCTGGCTCCGATATCTTCATCCAACCCAAGCAGGGGCTAGACATCCATCATCCGACGGCTGAAGAAGTCCAGAAGAGGGTCCAAAGTCTTCATCCTATCTGGGAAGAAGAGTAGATCCGGACCGGCAACCATCTTCTTCCAAGCGGCATCTTCTATCTTCATCCGATGAGGACCGGCTCCATCGTGAAGACATCCAGCGCGGACCCATCTTCTTCCGACGACGACTTCCCGACGAATGATGTTCCTTTAAGGGACGTCATCCAAGATGGCGTCCCTCGAATTCCGATTGGCTGATAGGATTCTATCAGCCAATTGGAATTAAGGTAGGAAAATTCTGATTGGCTGATGGAATCAGCCAATCAGAATCAAGTTCATTCCGATTGGCCGATCCGATCAGCCAATCAGATTGAGCTCACATTCTATTGGCTGATCGGAACAGCCAATAGAATGCAAGCTCAATCTGATTGGCTGATAGATCCTACCTTAATTCCGATTGGCTGATAGAATCCTATCATCAGCCAATCGGAATTCGAGGGACGCCATATTGGATGACGTCCCTTAAAGGAACCGTCTTTCATCGGGAAGTCGTCGTCGGAAGAAGATGGGTCCGCGCTGGATGTCTTCACAATGGAGCCGGTCCTCATCGGATGAAGATAGAAGATGCCGCTTGGAAGAAGATGGTTGCCGGTCCGGATCTACTCTTCTTCCCGGATAGGATGAAGACTTTGGACCCTCTTCTGGACTTCTTCAGCCGTCGGATGATGGATGTCTAGCCCCCGCTTGGGTTGGATGAAGATATCGGAGCCAGGACGGATCGGTGTGATACCCGGTGAGGTGAAGACAAGGTAGGAAGATCTTCAGGGGCTTAGTGTTAGGTTTATTTAAGGGGGGTTTGGGTTAGATTAGGGGTATGTGGGTGGTGGGTTGTAATGTTCCCTTAACTACATGCTTAGGATGACAGGAACTAAATTCCAAAATTGTATTTCCAGCTGTAGATTTTCTGTGTAGTGTAGTGTCAATCTGTCCTTTCATGTGATCTCCCTTAATTTGTAAATCTAAAAAATTGATAGATTTAGTGTCACATTCCCCAATAAATGATATACCAAACTCATTGCAATTCAAATAATCACAAAATTGTTTCACTTCATCATCATTTCCATCAATGATAAAAAACAGATCGTCTATGTACCGATAGTATTGTATAATTTTATTTTTAAAGGAATTTCTATCTGCAAAGATGTGGGACAGCTCCCACCATCCCATTAAGAGATTGGCATAAGAGGGGGCAAATTTCGCCCCCATAGCTGTCCCAAGTCTCTGCAGATAGAAGTCACATTGAAACATGAAAAAATTGTGTGTTAGAAGAAATTCTATTGCTGTCAATAAAAATTGTTTGGTCATAGATTCAAATTTGCCATACAAATCAAACATAGATTCCATTGCATTTTGTGTGTATAATAGAGGTATATAGTGATGACACATTCACTACAAGAAATCTATATGTGGCTTTCCATTCCACTTGTTTCAATTTGTTTAATAAGTCAGTAGTGTCCTGAATGAAACTAGGCAATTGTCTAACTAGAGGCTGCAAGTATGTATCTACCAGTTCAGACAATGGTTCATTAAGGGAATCAATTCCCGCAATGATAGGACGACCTTGAGGATTAACCGGATTTTTTAGAATCTTTGGAAATAAATGAAAAACCGGTGTAATAGGGCAAAGTGGGATAAGACTTTCACTGCTTAACATTCCTAGAATGTTATTATACTTTGCTATCTGTACTATGTGTACCAATTCCTTTCTGTAAAGTTATGTAGGGTTTTCTTTTAGCTTAATATATACATTACTGTCTTTTAGCTGTCTTTCAGCCTCTGCTATGTAATCAGAGGTGTTTAGAACGACAACATTTCCTCCTTTATCGGACGATCTAATCGTTATATTTACATTATTTTCTAATTGTTTTATGGCTTGCCTCTCTTTGTAGGATAAGTTAGAATGTGTATTTTTTTTCTTTTTAGTTGTTTTCTCATCTAAAGCCCTTAGTTGGTCTTCAACTGTTTTTTGAAAGACATCAATAGCTTTTGTCCTTGTATGTACAGAATAGAAATGGCCCTTATTCTTGTTTTTATTTTTAGTTGGATTATCATGATATGTGTTGGTTTCTGAGATGTTATCCCTCAACATGTATTGTAAATCTACCGCTGTACACCAATCTGAAAAGGACAGTGAATCAGATGTCACAGCTTGAATGTGTTGATCAGGTTTAGAGTCCTTTTGTGTCACCAAATCAGTTGTACCATAGAAATGTTTAAGTAATGTAATCTTGCGTATAAATTGAACGTCAAGAATTGTCTCAAACAAGTAAAACTGATTTGATGGTACAAAATTAAGGCCTTTAGATAATAATTGTATCTGAGGATCATTCAATGCAGAATTTAAGAGATTAATTACACTAGTTCTCTATCATATGTATTTTAGATTCTTCTGTCCTTGTGATCTCGTTACATATGTTTTTTGTGAGTTCATTTTGAAATTCTTTTTGGTATAGATTGGTTGCTGTTTGTATCCTCCTTTTCTTGCTTTTGCCCCGTCCGCCTCTGTGGGTTTTTTTCTTGTTGGTATTTTCGGTGCCTCCTCGGTTTTTGACTGTTGTTATGTTATTCTTGTTGTTTCCTCTATTTGAGGTTCTTGTAGGACTGATGGTAACTCTGTCTCTCCATAGGTAATTGTATTTAATTAATTTAATGTATTTAATGATAGTATAGTGTTAGGTGTAATTGTAACTTAGGTTAGGTATTATTTTACAGGTATATTTGTATTTATTTTAGCTAGGTAGTTATTAAACAGTTAATAACTATTTAGTAACTATTCTACCTAGTTAAAATAAATACAAACTTGCCTATAAAATAAAAATAAACCCTAAAATAGCTACAATGTTACTATTAGTTATATTGTAGCTACCTTAGGGTTTATTTTATAGGTATGTATTTAGTTTTAAATAGGAATCATTTATTTAATTATAGGAATATTTATTTAGATTAATTTAAATAATATTTAAGTTAGGGGGGTGTTAGGGTTAGGGTTAGACTTAGGTTTAGGGGTTAATAGATATAATTTAGGTGGCGGCGGTATAGGGGGGGCAGATTAGGGGTTAATAAATGTAATGTAAGGGGGCGGTGGGCTCCGGGAGCAGCGGTTTAGGGGTTAATATATTTATTTAGTTGCGGGATCGGCAGGATAGGGGTTAATAACTTTATGTAGGTGGCGGCGGTATAGGGGCGGCAGATTAGGGGTTAATAGGTATAATGTACGTGGCGGAGGGGTCCGGGAGCGGCGGTTTAGGGGTTAATATATTTATTATAGTTGCGGCGGGATCCGGGAGAGGCGGTTTAGGGGTTAATATATTTATTATAGTTGCGGCGGGGTCCTGGAGCGGCGGTTTAGGGGTTAATAACTTTAGTTGCGGGGGCTCCGGGTGCGGCGGTATAGGGGGTAAAACAGTATAGTATAGTGTGGGTGCTTAGTGACAGGCTAGCAAGAAAGCTGCGAATAAGCCGATGAGCAGCTAGATCGATGACTGTCAGTTAACAACAGTCCGCAGCTCATCGCACTGTACTTGGTGCACGGCTTTTTGACAGCTTTCTTGATAAATTTGGCGAACGCATTCAGGTCCACGGCGGCGATGTTAGGCGAGCGTATTGGGGCCGGCGAATGCAGGTAAGTAGAAAAGTCCTCATGTGTCCATTTATACACCTGCTTAGCAGCATAGTCTCTCCTGTCTCTTAGCATTTTGCGAGATTTAAACTGCCAAAGCTCTTGTTTGTTTAACCTGAACAAATAAAATTTAGAATTTTTTATCTATTACCAGCGTTTGGACTGAATGCGCTATTCCTACCTTGTATAATATATATTTATATTTAAATGAGTGAAGAACAAAACTATTTCAATTAAGTTGTGTTAACATTGTTTTAAAGTGATATAGTATATGACAAGGTGTTTGACTCAAAGGCCTCTAGTTATCAACGTGTCTACTTACCTGCCATTGCCGACCCCAATATACCCGCCTAAGCTCGCCTACCATCGCCGCCACGGACCTGAAAAATCTCGCCAAAGTTATCAATAAATCTGTCAAAAAGCCGCGTACCAAGTACGGGGCGATGAGCAGCGGACTGTGATAGTTATCACTCATCCGATCTTGCTGCTCTTCGGCTTTTTTACAGCTTTATTGACAAGCTGTCACTAAGCACCCACACTAACTATACTGTTCTACCCCCTATACCGGCGCCCCCGGAGCTCCCCGCAACTAAATAAAGTTATTAACCCCTAAACCGCCGCTCCTAGACCCCGCCGCAACTCTTATAAATGTATTAACCCCTAAACTGCTGCTCCCGGAGCCCACCGCCACTCTAATAAACTGATTAACCCCTAAACCGCCGCTCCCGGACCCCGCCGCCACCTTCATAATACCTATTAACCCCTATCATGCCCCCCCGATACCGCCGCCACCTATAATAAATTTATTAACCCCTAAACCGCCGCTCCTAGACCCCGCCGCAACTCTTATAAATGTATTAACCCCTAAACTGCTGCTCCCGGAGCCCACCGCCACTCTAATAAACTGATTAATCCCTAAACCACCGCTCCCGGACCCCGCCGCCACCTTCATAATACCTATTAACCCCTATCATGCCCCCCATACCGCCGCCACCTATAATAAATTTATTAACCCCTATCCTGCCGATTCCGTACCCCGCTGCAACTAAATAAATTGTTTAACCCCTAAACCGCCGCTCCCGTACCCCGCCGCCACCTATATTAAACGTATTAGCCCCTAATCTGCCCCCCCTACACCGTCGCCACCTATAATAAATTTATTAACCCCTAGCCTGCCCCCCCCTACACTGCCGCAACTATAATAAAATTATTAAAGTCTAACCCTAACACCCCCCTAACTTAAATATTAATTAAATACATCTAAATATTATAACTCTTATTAACTAAATTAATCCTATTTAAAACTAAATACTTACCTTTAAAGTAAACCCTAATATAGCTACAATATAAATAATAATTATATTGTAGCTATCTTAGGATTTATTTTTATTTTACAGGCAAATTTCAATTTATTTTAACTAGGTACAATAGCTATTAAATAGTTAATAACTATTTAATAGCTACCTAGTTAAAATAAAGAGAAATTTACCTGTAAAATAAAAACTAACCTAAGTTACAATTAGACCTAACACTACACTATACTTAAATAAATTATTCCTATTTAAAACTAAATACTTACCTGTAAAATAAACCCTAAGATAGCTACAATGTAATTAATAATTACATTGTAGCTATTTTAGGATTTATATTTATTTTACAGGTAACTTTGTATTTATTTTAGCTAGTTAGAATAGCTATTAAATAGTTAACTATTTAATAACTACCTAGCTAAAAGAAATTCAAAATTACCTGTAAAATAAATCCTAACCTAAGTTACAATTAAACCTAACACTACACTATCATTAAATTAATTAAATAAATTACCTACAAATAACTACAATTAAATACAATTAAATAAACTAACTAAAGTACAAAAAATAAAAAAAAACAGAATTTATGCTTACCTCATAAATCCACGGATTCATCTTTTACTTGTGGGATATTCTCATTCCCTACAGGAAGTGGCAAAGAGAGCACACAGCAGAGCTGTCCATATAGCTCCCCCTCTAGCTCCACCCCCCAGTTATTCGACCAAAGGTTAGGAAGAAAAAGGAGAAACCATAGGGTGCAGTGGTGACTGTAGTTTAAACAATTTTTTTTTTACCTGACTTAAATGCCAGGACGGGCCATGGACTGGATACAACGCAAGAGAAAGTAATTTATCAGGTAAGCATAAATTCTGTTTTCTCTTGCAAGGTGTATCCAGTCCACGGATTCATCCTTTACTTGTGGGATACCAATACCAAAGCTTTAGGACACGGATGAAGGGAGGGAACAAGACAGGTACCTTAAACGGAAGGCACCACTGCTTGCAAACCTTTCTCCCAAAAATAGCCTCCGAAGAAGCAAAAGTATTGAATTTGTAAAATTTGGCAAAAGTATGCAGTGAAGACCAAGTCGCTGCCTTACAAATCTGTTCAACAGACGCCTCATTTTTGAAAGCCCATATGGAAGCCACTGCTCTGGTAGAATGAGCAGTAATTCTTTCAGGAGATTGCTGGCCAGCAGTCTCATAGGCCAAACGGATGATGCTTTTCAGCCAAAAGGAAAGAGAGGTAGCAGTCGCTTTCTGACCTCTCCTCTTACCAGAATAGATAACAAACAAGGAAGATGTTTGTCTGAAATCCTTAGTTGCTTGTAAATAGAACTTTAAAGCACGAACTACATCAAGATTGTGTAAAAGACGTTCCTTTTTCGAAGATGGATTAGGACACGGAGAAGGAACAACTATTTCCTGGTTAATATTCCTGTTAGAAACAACTTTAGGAAGAAAACCAGGCTTGGTACGCAAAACTACCTTATCTGCGTGGAACACCAGGTAAGGTGAATCACACTGTAAGCCAGATAATTCTGAAACTCTTCGAGCAGAAGAGAAAGCTACCATAAACAAAACTTTACAAGATAATAACTTAATGTCTATGGAATGTAAAGGTTCAAACAGAACCCCTTGAAGAACTGAAAGAACTAGATTCAAACTCCATGGCGGAGCCACAGGTTTATAGATAGGCTTGATTCTCACTAAAGCCTGAGCAAACGCTTGAACGTCTGGTACTTCTGCCAGACGCTTGTGTAACAGGATAGACAAAGCAGATATTTGTCCTTTTAAGGAACTAGCTGACAATCCTTTCTCCAATCCTTCTTGGAGAAAGGACAATATCCTGGGTATCATAATCTTACTCCATGAGTAACCCTTGGATTCACACCAACAAAGATATTTCCGCCATATCTTATGGTAGATTTTCCTGGTAACAGGCTTTCTAGCCTCAATCAGAGTATCTATAACTGACTCAGAGAACCCACGCTTGATAGAATTAAGCGTTCAATCTCCAAGCAGTCAGACGTAGAGAAACTAAATTTGGATGCTTGAACAGACCCTGTATTAGAAGATCCTGCCTCATTGGCAGTGTCCATGGTGGGACAGATGACATGTCCACTAGGTCTGCATACCAAGTCCTGCGTGGCCACGCAGGCGCTATCAGAATCACTGAAGCCTTCTCCTGCTTGATTCTGGCGACCAGACGCGGGAGGAGAGGAAACGGTGGAAAAACATAAGCCAGATTGAAGGACCAAGGCGCTGATAGAGCATCTATCAATACCGCCTTGGGGTCCCGGGACCTGGACCCATAGAGATGAAGTTTGGCGTTCTGACGGGACGCCATCAGATCCAATTCTGGAGTGCCCCATAGCTGAGTCAGCTGAGCAAATACCTCCGGGTGGAGTTCCCACTCCCAAGGGTGGAAAGTCTGACGACTTAGAAAATACGCCTCCCAGTTGTCTACTCCTGGGATGGGAATTGCTGAGAGATGGCAGGAGTGGTCCTCCGCCCACTTGATTATTTTGGTTACTTCCGTCATCGCTAGGGAATTCTTTGTTCCCCCCTGATGATTGACGTAAGCTACAGTCGTGATGTTGTCCGACTGAAATCTGATGAATTTGGCCACAGCTAGTTGAGGCCATGCCTGAAGAGCGTTGAATATCACCCTCAGTTCCAGAATGTTTATCGGGAGAAGCGTTTCTTCCTGAGACCATAAGCCCTGAGCTTTCAGGGAGTCCCAGACCGCACCCCAGACTAACAGACTGGCGTCGGTCGTTACAATGACCCACTCTGGCCTGCGGAAACATATTCCTGAGACAGGTGGTCCTGAGACAACCACCAGAGAAGAGAATCTCTGGTCTCCTGGTCCAACTGAATTTGAGGAGACAAATCTGCATAATCCCCATTCCACTGTTTGAGCATGCATAGCTGCAGTGGTCTAAGGTGTGTCCAAGCAAAAGGGACTATGTCCATTGCCGCTACCATTAATCCAATTGTCTCCATGCACTGAGCCACAGATGGCCGGGGAATGGAATGAAGAACTCGGCAAGTAGTTAAGAGTTTTAATTTTCTGACCTCCATCAGAAATATTTTCATTTCTACCGAGTCTATTAGAGTCCCTAGGAAGGGAACCCTTATGAGAGGGGAAAGAGAACTCTTTTTGATGTTCACCTTCCACCCGTGAGACGGCGCCTGAATTAAAATGTTGTCTAGGTAAGGCGCCACTGCTATGCCCCGCGGTCTTAGCCCCGCCAGAAGGGACCCTAGCACCTTTGTGAAAATTCTGGGAGCAGTGGCTAAGCCGAAAGGAAGAGCCACAAACTGGTAATGCTTGTCCAGAAAGGCGAACCTGAGAAACTGGTGATGATCTTTGTGGATAGGAATGTGTAGGTATGCATCCTTTAGATCCACGGTAGTCATATATTGACCTTCCTGGATCATTGGTAAGATTGTCCGAATGGTCTCCATTTTGAATGATGGGACTCTGAGGAATCTGTTTAGAATTTTTAGATCCAGGATGGGTCTGAAAGTTCCCTCTTTTTTGGGAACCACAAACAGGTTTGAGTAAAAACCCAGCCCTTGTTCCACGATTGGAACTGGTTGGATCACTCGCCGGCAAAGAGAATGACTGGGGGGTGGAGCTAGAGGGGGAGCTATATGGACAGCTCTGCTGTGTGCTCTCTTTGCCACTTCCTGTAGGGAATGAGAATATCCCACAAGTAAAGGATGAATCCGTGGACTGGATACACCTTGCAAGAGAAACTAAGTTACAAAAAATAAAAAAATAAGTTACAAACATTTAAAAAATATTAAAACAATTTTAAGATACTTACACCTAATCTAAGCCCCCTAATAAAATAACAAAGCCCCCCAAAATAAAAAAAAATGCCCTACCCTATTCTACATTAAAAATTAACAGCTCTATTACCTTACGAGCCCTTAAAAGGGCCTTTTGCGGGGCATGCCCCAAAGAATTCAGCTCTTTTGCCTGTAAAAAAGAAATACAACCCCCCCAACATTAAAACCCACCACCCACATACCCCTAATCTAACCCAAACCCCCCTTAAATCAGCCTAACACTACCCCCCTGAAGATCATCCTACCTTTAGCCGTCTTCAGCCAGCGGACCACTGATGGAACAGAAGAAGACATCCGGAGCGGCAGAAGTCATCATCCAAGGGGCGCTGAAGAAGTCTTCCATCCGATTGAAGTCATAATCCAAGGGGCGCTGAAGAAGTCTTCCATCCGATTGAAGTCAACATCCAGGCGGCGTCTTCAATCTTCATCCATCCGGAGCGGAGCCATCTTCAGACGAGCCGACGCAGAGCCATCTTCTTCCACCGACGACTGAACGACGAATGACGGTTCCTTTAAGTGACATCATCCAAGATGGCGTCCCTCGAATTCCGATTGGCTGATAGGATGAAGATTGAAGACGCCGCCTGGATGTTGACTTCAATCGGATGGAAGACTTCTTCAGCGCCCCTTGGATGATGACTTCAATCGGATGGAAGACTTCTTCAGCGCCCCTTGGATGATGACTTCTGCCGCTCCGGATGTCTTCTTCTGTTCCATCGGTGGTCGGCTGGCTGAAGACGGCTAAAGGTAGGATGATCTTCAGGGGGGTAGTGTTAGGTTTATTTAAGGGGGGTTTGAGTTAGATTAGGGGTATGTGGGTGGTGGGTTTTAATTTTGGGGGGGTTGTATTTCTTTTTTACAGGCAAAAGAGCTAAATTCTTTGGGGCATGCCCCGCAAAAGGCCCTTTTTAGGGCTGGTAAGGTAATAGAGCTGTTAACTTTTTAATGTAGAATAGGGTAGGGCATTTTTTTTTATTTTGGGGGGCTTTGTTATTTTATTAGGGGGCTTAGATTAGGTGTAAGTAGCTTAAAATTGTTGTAATATTTTTTAAATGATTGTAACTTTTTTTTTTTTTTTGGAACTTATTTTTTTTATTTTTTGTACTTTAGTTAGTTTATTTAATTGTATTTAATTGTAGTTATTTGTAGGTAATTTATTTAATTAATTTAATGATAGTGTAGTGTTAGGTTTAATTGTAACTTAGGTTAGGATTTATTTTACAGGTAATTTTGTATTTCTTTTAGCTAGGTAGTTATTAAATAGTTACTAACTATTTAATAACTATTCTAACTAGCTAAAATAAATACAAAGTTACCTATAAAATAAATATAAATCCTAAAATAGCTACAATGTAATTATTAATTACATTGTAGCTATCTTAGGGTTTATTTTACAGGTAAGTATTTAGTTTTAAATAGGAATAATTTATTTAAGTATAGTGTAGTGTTAGGTGTAATTGTAACTTAGGTTAGTTTTTATTTTACAGGTAAATTTCTCTTTATTTTAACTAGGTAGCTATTAAATAGTTATTAACTATTTAATAGCTATTGTACCAAGTTAAAATAAATTGAAATTTGCCTGTAAAATAAAAATAAATCCTAAGATAGCTACAATATAATTATTATTTATATTGTAGCTATATTAGGGTTTATTTTAAAGGTAAGTATTTAGTTTTAAATAGGATTAATTTAGTTAATAAGAGTTATAATATTTAGATGTATTTAATTAATATTTAAGTTAGGGGGGTGTTAGGGTTAGACTTAGGTTTAGGGGTTAATAATTTTATTATAGTTGCGGCGGTGTAGGGGGGGCAGGATAGGGGTTAATAAATTTATTATAGGTGGCGACGGTGTAGGGGGGGCAGATTAGTGGTTAATACGTTTAATATAGGTGGCAGCGGGGTCCGGGAGCGGCGGTTTAGGGGTTAAACAATTTATTTAGTTGCAGCGGGGTACGGGATCGGCAGGATAGGGGTTAATAAATTTATTATATTTTGCGGCGGTATAGTGGGGGGCAGGAGAGGGGTTAATAGGTATTATGTAGGTGACGGCGGGGTCCGGGAACGGCGGTTTAGGGGTTAATCAGTTTATTAGAGTGGCGGTGGGCTCCGGGAGCGGCGGTTTAGGGGTTAATACATGTATAAGAGTTGCGGTGGGGTCTAGGAGCGGCGGTTTAGGGGTTAATAACTTTATTTAGTTGCAGGGGGCTCCGGGGGCGCCGGTATAGGGGGTAGAACAGTATAGTTAGTGTGGGTGCTTAGTGACAGCTTGTCAATAAAACTGTAAAAAAAGCAGAAGAGCAGCGAGATCGGATGAGTGATAACTATCACAGTCCGCTTCTCATCGCCCCGTACTTGGTGCGCGGCTTTTTGACAGATTTATTGATAACTTTGGCGAGATTTTTCAGGTCCGTGGCGGCGATGGTAGGCGAGCTTAGGCGGGCGTATTGGGGCCGGCGATGGCAGGTGAGTAGACACGTTGATAACTAGAGGCCAAAGTGTTTATATGTCTGTGTGTATGTACACATACATACACATATATGCTTACTCACATACAAATATACACACATATTTATATACTTTATATACATCTTTGAGCCCTTACACTTTACTTCAGGTCTCCAGTCATGCTAATTATTTCAGCACTGTTATGTATTGCATAAGTCACAACTGGTAATTTGAGCGATGTTTAGCTGGTATTCCTATTGTACCATGGACTTGTAATATCAGATTGTGCAGTAATCTTAGCCCAAGCCAACACGATTGATACGCACCACGTGATATCAATAGCGCTACACTTGTAATCTAGGCCTCAATGTGTTCTTTAAAATTGAAGAAATTGAAAAAAATACAGGAAAAATAATCAGAATCACACATTATGAGAATGTACAAATTATAAAACAATAATAATGATGTCAAATATACAACATACCTCCCAACATTTCCTTGGTCTTCTGTAATGATGTTGGTGTTTAGTAAAAATAATTATAAAAACATACAATAATAAGTAACACAATCTGAAATTGTATTCAGTATTTCAGTTAGAAAAATATCCTCTTTCCCTCAATAGTATATAACATTTTATAAACAGTTATGCCCTTTGTGTATGGAAGTTAAAATGATGGCGTGGTTATGTTTTTTTCCTGGCACAATGTTAGTACAAGTGACCCAACCTCTGTAATAAAGTTTATTGCCCCATCTGTAATGAGACACAGTGTATGTCACGGTCACACACTGTGTAGAGTCTGGCATATAAACGTGCTGTCTTCTATTATTTGTAGCACAAGAGCAAGACCTGCAGACATGAGGAACTAACAGGAGACATACCTGCTCATCACATAGCTTCTATCATGGACAACAAGGAAGAAAAGAAAGACAGACGACCTGGATATTTTGCAAGGTAAGTGATTCACTTACAGATTTATAAATTATGCAACAATATCTTAGTACCTGATTTAATCATGTTCTTAAGCTTTTATCTTCTGAGAACTGATCAATATATGCAATTGAAAAATGACAGTGCTTTTGCTGTTATTATTGATATTAATAATTTATTTACTAGTGAATATATCACACACACACATATATATATATACATATATATATAAATCTCAAAATCCATTCATAAAAATATTAAACTCCACCACTGAATAATATATTAAATTATATTATTAAAATTTTGGAGCTTGGATGCTTTTTATAGTATTATTGGTAACTGATAAGTTTCTTATTTTTTTAATAAGTGTGCAGTAAGGGTGCTGCATGTGCTCAGTAAGGGTGCAGTGCGTGTAGTGAGTATGCCATGTGTGCAGTGACAGTAGTTTGCTTGTAGTAACAACTAGGGGTTTGTGCGTGCAGTGATAGTACAGTATTTGGAGTGACAACAAGTCACTGTCCTTAGTCAGACCCTAGTCTCCTGGTCCCAGGTGCTCTCCGGGTAGTGTGGGGAGGTCTGCTTGGCATCAGCAATGAGGCAATTACTGATTTTTTTCAGCAAACAAGTACCTACTTGAGAATGAAAACTAGTGGTTTTTGTTGTAGGGACATAATACATTGGAAGATGCAGTTTTTGCATTAGTTAGCCTAAATAGCAATGGGATTAAATACATAGGCAGCGTCCCACTTTTGAACTGTATGCATTGCAGATCTCAGGCAGCACACTGATGGTGATCCACCTAGGAGGTGCAGTCTCATCACCCCCACCAAACACTGGCTATTGTCTTTCTCATAAGCTGCAAAACTTGCACATCCCGAGTGAGACTGCACCTATGTGTTTAACCCGTTTGTGAGTTATCTAGGCTCACTACTGCAAAAAGTACACGCTGTAATCAATTAGAGCATGTCGTTTTAAGCATTGGTTTAAAGTGAATGTTTAATGAGAAAGTGCCCGCTTTTTAAAAATATTCATAAAAACAGTGGCACTTTCATTCATTAAACTTTACATTTAAGTGTATGTTTTTTTTAAAATACTTACCTTTTTCCTTATGACAGCAGACCGGCGATCTTCCTCCCGCAGCGCCTGCTGTACTTAGCACAGCAATGCCGAATCCGTCTTCCTTCAATTATTGCGTGGCCTCACCAGCTGGACGCCTTAGGGTGCACGCAATGATTGAAGGAAGCCGGATTCGTCATTGCTGTGCTAAGTACAGCAGGCGCTGCGGGAGGAAGAACGCCGGTCTGCTGTCATAAGGAAAAAGGTAAGTATTTTTAAGAAACACTTAAATGTAAAGTTTAATGAAGTAAACGGCCCCTGTTTTTAAGAGTATTTTTAGAAACTGGGCACTTTCTCATTAAACTTTCCATTCACTTTAACATTGAAAAGTATAATTTTTAAAAAGTAATAGTTCCAAAATCTCTCAACCAATTAACCTCAAATTTAGTGCGTGTAAGTCCACCATCACCACCTGGTTTTATTTGATAATTTACTAGAAAGTAGTACAATATAATAATCAGTTGATACATATTATTCAAGAATACATTATTTAACAATGAGGCAAATCAAATTTTTATCTCTTTGTTAAATCTTTATGTGATATTGCCATTTACGTGAATATCCTCTTCACATAGTATTTTCAAAACTGTTGTGATACTATATATTCCATTCAAGGGTAGCATCCTAGCATATGGTAGGTGTATTTGTCTTTTAAAGATTAGCACATGCTGTTGGTGGCTGCACAGATATGCCTCATGATATTGGCTCACTCGGTGCATAGAGCTAGTTCCGAGTAGTGCATTGCTGCTTCTTCAACAAAGAATACTAACAGACTAAAGCAAATTAGATAAAAGAAACAAATTGGAAAGTTGTTTAAAATGGACACAGAACTGATAGTGGGGAGGGAATAGATAGGAGGGTGAAGGGGAGTTGTAAGATTGTGTTTAATGTTTTTTTTTATCATATTGTACTAGCATCACACAAAGCTGTGAGTTTACCCATATTGACTGCCACAGCAATAAACTAACCACTTTGTGATAGAAATAGAAAACTACTTTAAATTCCTTGACTGCCATAAAAACACACAAAATAAAACCTTCTATCTTGATGCAGCACAGCCTGGCTGCTTTGTATGAAGGGACACAATGCTTGGTACTATGCTGGAGCTGTACAGACAAATATTATCACTCATTGCACTCTCTCCACACAGTTTTCTACTCTCACACTAGTGCTGACTGGCATATCTACAATGCAGCCAATCAGCACCTGCGTGCCTCTGCAACCTGCTAATTAAATGTTAAAAAGGCTAAAGCAGCAGGTTTTTAACATACTTTGCATTGCAAAGTGTCTTACATACTAATGACTTTCTGGCCCCTTTAACAAAAATCTAATCTGAAGGAGATCCTCATCAGATCTTTAGCTGTAGCTGGGTTAAAATAGTGTTCAAAAATAATAATTGTCTACAAAAATCACGCAGATCAATTGTGTTTCAGAGTAAAAAAATAATTGTCATTCTTTTATATTTCACATACCCAACAGACATAATTATATAGGCACTATTACCACACAAAAAAGTAAAACTAAGTAGAAAGCATATGAGAGAGAAAGGGGTCAATTTATTAAGCTCGTATGGAGCTTGATGTCCCGTGTTTCCGGCGAGCCTGGCAGCGGTCTAAAGACCGCTGCTCCATAACCTGTCCACCTGCTCTGAGGCGGCGGACAGAAATCAACCCGATCGAATACGATCGGGTTGATTGACACCCCCTGCTAGCGGCCGATTGGCTGCGAATCTTCAGGGGGCGGTATTGCACCAGCAGTTCACAAGAAGGTTGCATTCAATTTCTTTTATACTTCTGCAGGAATAATGTGGGGGGAAATTCTGCTGTCATCCAGGGCTACTGACTACTCATACCCACCTTAAACAAAATTTCTCAAAGGAGATCGGCAACCAGATTAAAGCAATAACTGCAGCTTTGGGAATTGTTATGCTTCCCCTGGGACCAGTCCGTGCCTGACCCTATAGCCAGATGTGTGCCCAAAGGCCACCTCCCCTTGTGGACTGCTCTTTCACTCCCAAATTTTAACTAGGGATGGGAAGTCCGATTCATCTTGATGAATCGGTTCATTTAGGACAGTTCATTTAATTCATCATTTCACTTGCTGGGAAAGTGTTGAGTGGGGCAGAGCCGTAGATTCTCTTATTACAAACGCTCCGCCGATATGGTTCCTGAGTCACTGTCTGACTGTCCTCACACACAACTTAGAGTTAGATCTATTTCTTTCTCATAACTTAAGGGTAACCACTTTTTTGTCAGATTTGTGAATCTTAGGCAAATACTCTTTTCTATGAACTGTTTTTTAATTTGCCTTATATTTGCAAATCTAACAAAAGGCTGGTTATCCATGATCATACACAGGGACGTGATACCCGCTTTATTTACCAAATAGGTATTATAATACATTCACATTAACATATTAACTATTATCTCAGAGCTCCACAGCAATATTTGGGGTTAATTTAGGGACATTTTAGGGTTAACAGGGGTCCTTAGGAGTAATTTATGGTGAGGAGTATTTATGGTAGGGGACAGGAAGGGTTAATTTAAGGTGCATTTAGTGACCTAATCTTTGAATCAGTGTACTGTTAAAGGGATACTGAACCCAATTTTTCATGATTCAGATAGAGCATGCAATTTTAAGCAACTTTCTAATTTACTCCTTTTATCAATTTTCCTTCGTTCTCTTGGTATTTTTATGTGAAAAAGCAGGAATGTAAGCTTATTAGTCGGCCCATTTATGGTTCAGCACCCTGGGTAGCGCTTGCTGATTGGTGGCTTCATTTAGCCACAAATCAGCAAGGCTACCCAGGTGCAGAACCAAAGATGGGCCCGGCTTGTAAGCTTACATTCCTGCTTTTTCACATAAAGATACAAAGAGAATGAAGAAAAATTGATAACAGTAAATTACAAAGTTGCTTAAAATTGCATGCTCTATCTGAATCATGAAAGAAAAAATTTGGCTTCAGTATCCATTTAACTGAGTGATTCATTGCAAAGGATTACCAGAGCTGTTGCTGACTCAAGAAGTGAACTTTTTCAAAATAATCAGTTCAGTCTGGTGAACTGATTCATACAGTTCATTGAAAAGAACCAGTTCAAAAAAACATTTTTTTTCACGAACTGGACATCACTAGTTTTAACAGAGCAAACATCTAGGAGCTGCAGACCAGATAGAAGAGGATGCTAAGATTGTTGACAAGTAACACTGAAATTATGCAACACCGGGACGAGGGAGGGAGGAGGAATATACTTCACTCTGGCTTTCCTCCGGAGTCTCCCCTCACCAGCCTCCAGTCCCCGTACAAAAAAAGAGCCCCAGAGATATTAACCCTGCTCGCCAAGGGGGTGACGCCATGGAAGATGTAGCAAGCCCCTCATCTCACAGAGCATTAGTTTGCGCCTCCATGCAATCAGGCCGCCCACCAGTCTTGACTGTAAGCTTTTGAGAATGATGTTTATAGCCGCAGTGTGAACTTTTTAAATATTTAAAGGGATAGTCTTCTATAATTTTTGTTTTTAGTAAAACAGATAGATAATCCCTTTAATGCCTATTCCACAGTTTTGCATAACCAACATTGTCTGCAGCTAGATAACAGAGCTACCCTCACAGAACTTAAATTCTACTGTCACATGATCTTTGCATCAAAGGTACTCTACTGAGCATGGGCAGTAAACTGACTGCACCTATTTTATGGTGTCTCCTAGCAACACTACAAAGGAAAAGCTGCTCCTTTGCTTTCCTGTAGAAACCATGTCACCATTGTGGGGCAGTAAAAAGAAGCAATGGACCCTAAATAAAGTTGAAAAAAAAAGAAGTAAAAGGTAAAATTATTTTAAAATTATGAAAAATAAATATTGTAATGAACCCACTAGTGCGTTTTAATTGTATTACAATAATTAAACAGACTGTTTTATATCCCTTTAAATTACTTCCTGACATCACAGCAGTCATGTGAATTATTGAGAATTTGTATATTTTA
>NC_069502.1:653496918-653572081 GCF_027579735.1 Bombina bombina | reverse complement strand
GCTCACCCTCTCTTTTGCTCTCTTTCTCCCCTCTCTTTTGCTCTCTTTCTCCCCTCTCTTTTGCTCTCTTTCTCCCCTCTCTTTTGCTCTCTTTTGCTCTCTTTCTCCCCTCTCTTTTGCTCTCTTTCCCCTCTCTTTTGCTCTCTCTCCCCCCTCTCTTTTGCTCTCTCTCCCCCCTCTCTTTTGCTCTCTCTCCCCCCTCTCTTTTGCTCTCTCCCCCCCTCTCTTTTGCTCTCTCCCCCCTCTCTTTTGCTCTCTCCCCCCCTCTCTTTTGCTCTCTCCCCCCCTCTCTTTTGCTCTCTCCCCCCCCTCTCTTTTGCTCTCTCCCCCCCTCTCTTTTGCTCTCTCCCCCCCCTCTCTTTTGCTCTCTCCCCTCCCTCTCTTTTGCTCTCTCCCCCCCCTCTCTTTTGCTCTCTCTCCCCCTCTCTTTTGCTCTCTCCCCCCCTCTCTTTTGCTCTCTCCCCCCCTCTCTTTTGCTCTCTCCCCCCCCTCTCTTTTGCTCTGTCTCCCCCCTCTCTTTTGCTCTCTTTCCCCCCTCTTTTGCTCTCTCTCCCCCCTCTCTTTTGCTCTCTCCCCCCCCTCTCTTTTGCTCTCTCCCCCCCTCTCTTTTGCTCTCTCCCCCCCCTCTCTTTTGCTCTCTCCCCCCCCCTCTCTTTTGCTCTCTCCCCCCCTCTCTTTTGCTCTCTCCCCCCCTCTCTTTTGCTCTCTCCCCCCCTCTCTTTTGCTCTCTCCCCCCCTCTTTTGCTCTCTCCCCCCTCTCTTTTGCTCTCTCCCCCCCCTCTCTTTTGCTCTCTCCCCCCCTCTCTTTTGCTCTCTCCCCCCTCTCTTTTGCTCTGTCTCCTCCCTCTCTTTTGCTCTCTCTCCCCCCTCTCTTTTGCTCTCTCTCCCCTTTCTTTTGCTCTCTCTCCCCCCTCTCTCTCCCCCCTCTCTTTTGCTCTCTCTCCCCCCTCTCTTTTGCTCTCTCTCCCCCCTCTCTTTTGCTCTCTCTCCCCCTCTCTTTTGCTCTCTCCCCCCTCTCTTTTGCTCTCTCCCCCTCTTGCTTTCTTTCTCCCCCCTCTCTTTTGCTCTCTCCCCCTCTTGCTTTCTTTCTCCCCCCCTCTCTTTTGCTCTCTCCCCCCCCTCTCTTTTGCTTTCTTTCTCCCCTCCCTCTCTTTTGCTCTCCCCCTCTCTTTTGCTTTCTTTCTCCCCCCCCCCCTCTCTTGCTTTCTTTCTCCCCCCCCCCTCTTTTGCTTTCTTTCTCCCCCCCCTCTCTTTTGCTTTCTTTCTCCCCCCCTCTCTTTTGCTTTCTCTCTCCCCCCATCTCTTTTGATCTCTCTCCCCCCATCTCTTTTGATCTCTCTCCCCCCATCTCTTTTGATCTCTCTCCCCCCCATCTCTTTTGATCTCTCTCCCCCCATCTCTTTTGATCTCTCTCCCCCCATCTCTTTTGATCTCTCTCCCCCCCATCTCTTTTGATCTCTCCCCCCCCCCCCATCTCTTTTGATTTCTCTCCCCACATCTCTTTTGATCTCTCTCCCTCTCTCTCTCTTTTTTTTTTTTTTTTTTTTTTTTATTTTTTATTGAGGTACTAGAAATAGGCATACAAGCAGTATAAACATACAAAGAAAATTGCAATACAATAAATTGTAACATTGATAGTCAAATTAAAACACAGTGCCTATATAAAAGCTAACCTCCCATAGCAAACTTAAAAGGTCACTCTTGGACCTTAAATAAGGAGACAAGTCTGGAAGTAAGGGAAGGTATAATAAAATAGAGAGACCTCTTTTGGATCTCACTATAAAGACCTCAGATTTTATATTTTATTTTACAATGCAACCAAGTAGCATACTATAAGCAGTTTTTAGTAATAGAGACCACTTTTGGATCTCCAAATGAGAACCTCTTTTCTATAAGTTAATAAAGTCTCATAAAAAAAATGTATATATCAAGGTAGTATAATATCATATTAGAGAAATATAACTGGAGATTTGCCTGCCATATAACTAGAATAGGAAATTTTAACGGTATAATATAATAAAATAAAATAGGAGAAGCCGCACTATGGCCCAAGAACTGTAGCTATGTGGGACCCAAAGTCCAAAATATATATGGAGATCATGGTTCACTCTTAAAATATAAGCCTGGCAACAGGAGGGGAATTTCCACATTCGGACTAAGCCCACACAAGTATACCTGTGGGTATACTGCAACTGAATATGAGCGATAGACTAAGCTAGTAGTATTAAGTATATCTTATCCACTCAGGGGAAAAAACATATACATTACCATGTTTCTAAATGCTGTGCTATCAAGGGATAAAAGCATCATCGGAAAGATCCTAGGTATAGATTACAAGCTCTAAAATATAGGGAAAATATATAACCCGAATAGGTACAAATATAGGGGGAAAATCGCCATGCCATCCTGGCCACAGACAAGACCTCCCCCCAACACTATAAACTAAACCACTAAGCACATAAACAGAGATTTTAACTGGGGAGGCAACCCTAAGCGCTCTACCTGCGTGTATATATAATATAGTAACCTAGACGTAAGACATTAGCTGCATAACTGAGGAGTGGTAGACCGTAATCAGGCTGTAGGGGGTCATTGAATGTGAGCAAGATAACGCTATTTAAGCACTGTAGCATTGATAGGATTATTTCAGAGTTCTAGAGAAGGCTTACTCAGAATATTAACACTTGCCTTATGGAACCAGAGGCGATATGACATAAAAACATTCTCAGCATAAAAAACATGCAATTAATAGAAATAAAATAAAAAGAACACAAACAAGTGACTATTAAATAGACAGTGTCTTATGCATTGCTGCTAGTACTACCAATGCAGTTGCTGTATAGAAAGGTGTCCTCTGCGAGCCATCCCAGCCCCTTGTAGTGTTCGCTGTTTAGAACCTAAGGCAAACCCCCAGGGAACCACTATGTAAACTGAACCCATAAAAATATAAGAAGGGCATAGTAGCATTAAGATATTATCAAAAATGTATGAAGAGGCAGCCCTAAAAGCTATAACTGTGTGGGCAATGGTACAGAAATGTTAAATTAGGACCTTATTAAGAACAAAGGGTACTGTGTATATATAAGTGAAAAATGTTAAAGGTTAGCATATCGCATGGTGTTATTAAATGTGGAACAGTTAATGCGTCACAGATATTTGAATTTTAAAAGGTTCAGTGGAAAATCCCGATATGACCCCTCATGAGTTACTGGCGTGTATAGTGCCATAACCAAGGGATCGTAACAATATTCTCACAATAAAACTGATATTTAAATAATAAAATCTTGCTTAAGATATTGTGCAAACCAATAACTGAACACAAAATCCTTAGTTAGGGGATGGTTTGTCCGTTAAGTTTGGCGATATTCTCCAGAAGCCACAGGTATGTTCCCACATTAAAGAGAGAAAGAATGTCATTGTCCCAGCTTAGCCATACCAAGCGTGTAGTGCTGAATCACCATTACTCACGTAACTGTAATCTTAAGGTTTATACCAGCTTAAGTTCGGCAGACCTACATTGAAACGGGTATCTGATGAGAAGGGTATTTGTGGGGTTTGCGCTGCTCTTATTTTGGTGTGTTTGTTGGTCTGGTCATAATCGCCTGATAGAGACCTCGGCTGTTCTGCTGCTTGCTCATCTGAGTTACGGATGCCGTTTCTCTGCGAGCCCTTTGGGATAACAGCGGTTCCTTTGTGCCTATTGCCTGACGCAGGCAATACGCCCTCTCCCACACAGTGTCATATTGCGGCATAGTAAAGATGTAGCCCTCAAGAATGACAGGCATCTCGGATCCTGCCAAGACTCCAAGCCAAACCTTAACCGACAAATGGGGACCCAGCAAGCCGTTGATTTCTGAAAATAATTTGTCCCCTTCATATACAAATGGACTGACCTGTTCGTGCGACCCCTCCTGAAAGTGAGTAGCATGAGCCGATAGCAGAGCTCCAGTCCCTGGTGTCTCCGATCTGAAGTCCCTATTTAGGTAAGTTTCGCCATTAGGTGAAGGTTGTGGGGCCTCGTTAGCCAAATTGATAGGAGATAGTTGGGTCCGGTGCAGGAGAGACTTATTCTGCAGCTCCTGCAAAGGCTGCCTCTTTCCTTTTATATTAGCACATAACGCTTGTAGGGAACTAAATTCTTCATTGAGTACTGCATGGAGCTTATTATGGTGTTCCTCCAGCAAGGCTCTGACTTCCCTCAGGAGCAGTTTAGAGTCCAGCGCCATTTTGAAAATGATAATGCGAGGGTTTAAGGCAGATATGGTATGTCCCTCGTTTCCAAAGAAAGCAGAATTTCTGCTGTGGAGAGGTAAGACATCAGCTATACGCCTTAGTTATAAAGAATGACAGTGTCTATGCACTGTGTACCCGGCTTACTAGATACCGGGGGGGTTGTTGAAAGCCTTTTACTGAAGTAACTGCCTTAGGCCCCAATCCTCCGGATTGGTTTCCAAAGGTGGTATGTCCAATAATATAGTATCATCCAAATCAGCTTGATCTGTAGTTCCTTATTATCTGGGTGTGAGAGTTGGATGGACTTCTTAGCCACTGATAAAAGGCAGATTATCTGTGATTCCCTTGGAGCAACCAATATTGCAACCATTCAAGGTGCTGCCCAGAGACACGCCCTCCTCCCCCCTCTCTTTTGCGCTTTCTCTCCCCGTCTCTTTTGCGCTCTCTCTCCCCCCTCTCTTTTGTGCTCTCTCTCCCCCCTCTCTTTTGTGCTCTCTCTCCCCCCTCTCTTTTGCGTTCTCTCTCCCCCCTCTGTTTTGCGTGCTCTCTCTCCCCTTTCTCTTTTGCACTCTCTCTTGCGCTCTCTCTCCCCCTCTCTCTCCCCCCTCTCTTTTGTGCTCTTTCCCCTCTTTGGCTCTCTCTCCCTTCTTTGGCTCTCTCTCCCTTCTTTGGCTCTCTCTCCCTTCTTTGGCTCTCTCTCCCTTCTTTGGCTCTCTCTCCCCTCTTTGGCTCTCTCTCCCCTCTTTGGCTCTCTCTCCCCTCTTTGGCTCTCTCTCCCCAACGCCCGCTCAGGCCACGCCCACTTCCGCCCACCGTTGTCACGCCGTGGACAGCAGATCAGGTAGACTCTAAGGCCAGGTGTGTTTGTCCTTGCGCTGTCTCTACGGAGCATGACAGCTTCGGACAAACACACTTGGCCTTTTATATTATAGGATAAGACTAATGGATCAAGTGTTACAAGATCCAAATACCTGTATATATTCATGTATTTTACTAAGTATCGGCTAGATTACGAGTTTTGCGTTATGAGTGAAAACGCCTCATAACGCTGCTTTTTCACTACCGCTGCTATTACGAGTCTTGCAGGTATAGCTGTACCGCACACTTTTTTGGCCGTAACGCAACGTAACTACCGCACCTTTCAAAAAGTCCTTTCTCAATGGGACTTCCATAGCGCCGGTATTAAGAGTTTTGCCTGGGAGGCCAAAAAGTGAGCGGTACACCCTATACCATCAAGATTCATACCGCCATCTAAAGAAGTCAGTAGTTATGAGTTTTACATTCCAAATCTGTAGCATAAAACTCATAACTAAAGTGTTACATAGTACACTAACACCCATAAACTACCTATTAACCCCTAAACTGAGGCCCTCCCGCATTGCAAACACTATAATAAAATGATTAACCCCTAATTTTCCGCTCCGGACATCGCCGCTACTACAATAAACATATTAACCCCTAAACCGCTGCACTCCCGCATCGCAAACACTAGTTAAATATTATTAACCCCTAATCTGCCGCCCCCAACTTCACCGCTGCCACTATACTAAAGTTATTAACCCCTAAACCTAAGTCTAACCCTAACACCCCTAACTTTAATATAATTAAAATAAATCTAAATAAAAATTACTATCATTAACTAAATAATTCCTATTTAAAACTAAATACTTAGCTGTAAAATAAAACCTAAGCTAGCTACAGTATAACTAATAGTTACATTGTAGCTAGCTTAGGTTTTATTTTTATTTCACAGGCAAGTTTGTATTTATTTTAACTAGTTAGACTAGTTAGTAAATAGTTATTAACTATTTACTAGCTACCTAGTTAAAATAAATACAAATTTACCTGTAAAATAAAACCTAACCTGTCTTACACTAACACCTAACATTACACTACAATTAAATCAATTACATTAATTAAATACAATTAACTAAATTACAAAAAAAACCACACTAAAATTACACAAAATAAAAAACAAATGATCAAATATTTAAACTAATTACACCTTATCTAATAGCCCTATCAAAATAAAAAAGCCCCCCTAAAATAAAAAAAAAACCTAGCCTAAACTAAACTGCCAATAGCTGTTAAAAGGGCCTTTTGCTGGGCATTGCCCCAAAGAAATCTTCTCTTTTACCTGTAAAAAAAAATACAAACAACCCCCAACAGTAAAACCCACCACACACACAACCAAACCCCCCAAATAAAATCCTATCTAAAAAAACTATGCTCCCCATTGCCCTGAAAAGGGCATTTGGATGGACATTGCCCTTAAAAGGGCATTTAGCTCTTTTCCATTGCCCAAACCCTAAGCTAAAAATAAAACCCACCCAATACACCCTTAAAAAACCTAACACTAACCCCCGAAGGTCCACTTACAGTTTTTGAAGACCGGACATCCATCCTCATCAAGCCGGGAGAAGTCTTCATCCAAGCGGGCAGAAGTCCTCAACAAAGCCCGGAGATGTCTTCATCCAAGCGGCAAGAAGTGGTCCTCCAGGCGGGCAGAAGTCTTCATCCAGACGGCATCTTCTATCTTCATCCTTCCGACGCGGAGCGGGTCCATCTTCAAGACATCCGGCGCGGAGCATCCTCTTCTGTCGACGGCTACTGAAGAATGAAGGTTCTTTAAGGGATGTCATACAAGATGGCGTCCCTTGAATTACGATTGGCTGATAGAATTCTATCAGCCAATTAGAATTAAAGTTGAAAAAAAATCCTATTGGCTTATACAATCAGCCAATAGGATTGAGCTTCAATCCTATTGGCTGATTGGAACAGCCAACAGAATGCGAGCTCAATCCTATTGGCTGATAGGATTGAGCTTCAATCCTATTGGCTGATCCAATTGGCTGATTGCATCAGCCAATAGGAATTTTTCTCCTTTAATTCCGATTGGCTGATAGAATTCTATCAGCCAATCGTAATTCAAGGGACGCCATCTTGGATGATGTCCCTTAAAGAAACCTTCATTCTTCAGTAGCCGTTGACAGAAGAGGATGCTCCGCGCGGGATGTCTTGAAGATGGAGCCGCTCTGCGTCGGAAGGATGAAGATAGAAGATGCCGTCTGGATGAAGACTTCAGCCTGCTTGGAGGACCACTTCTTGCCACTTGGATGAAGACTTCTTCTGGCTTCGTTGAGGACTTCTGCCCGCTTGCATGAAGACTTCTCCTGGCTTGATGAGGATGGATGTCCGGTCTTCAAAAACTGTAAGTGGATCTTCGGGGGTTAGTGTTAGGTTTTTTTAAGTGTTTATTGGGTGGGTTTTATTCTTAACTTAGGGTTTGGGCAATGGAAAAGAGCTAAATGCCCTTTTAAGGGCAATGCCAATCCAAATGCCCTTTTCATGGCAATGTGGAGCTTAGGTTTTTTATATAGGATTTTATTTGGGGGGTTTGGTTGTGTGTGTGGTGGGTTTTACTGCCCGCAAAAGGCCCTATTGGCAGTTTAATTTAGGCTAGGGTTTTTTTTTATTTTGGGGGGGCTTTTTTATTTTGATAGGGCTATTAGATTAGGTGTAATTAGTTTAAATATTTGATCATTTCTTTTTTATTTTGTGTAATTTAGTGGGGGGGTTTTGTTGTAATTTAGTTAATTGTATTTAATTAATGTAATTGATTTAATTGTAGTGTAATGTTAGGTGTTAGTGTAAGAGAGGTTAGGTTTTATTTTACAGGTACATTTTCTATTTATTTTATTGCATTAAAGTGAAAGTAAAGTTAACCTATTATCTCGTTATCACTGCAAAGTAATCATAAAATAAACTCAACTTTAATTCATCATTTTTTTAAAATCTTTTTCTGACATTTGTTATTTATATTTCAATCGTTCCCTAAACTTACCTTATTCCTCCACCTTCATCAAAAAAATTTTTTGGGTAGTTGTGACGATTTGATCCGTATCTAACGGATTGGTTCCCCCATTGGCGTCTAAGATGAACTAATATACTCCCACTTGTTACATAGCGCATGCGTGAAGTCTTAATATCGCTGTCAGTCTATTTGCGCGTGCACACAAGCCGCATGCGCACTAGCAAACAACGATCGTCATCGTTCTAAACCAGATATAATGTAGCGAAGATGCGAAATTGCGCATAGTTTTAACAATCACGAATGCGCACGCTTACTAACGCAAACGGGGGTTGGGAGCGCAACAGATGGAAAACAGGAAGAAAGCGAGGACGAAGCTGCAAAAAGACGGTCAAAGTAAATGTTATATTTATTTCATTTGGGATTGTTTTTTCAAAATAATAAGTTAGCGACTATAATGTTTGGCATAATATAATATGAAAATCGGATTGATTAGGCTAAAACTTTACTTTCACTTTAAGACAACTAATCAGCCAATCAGCTGATTGGAAGGTGTCTTTTAATGCAATAAAATAAATCCCGGCTAATGGGGATGGATGTCCGGTCTTCATAAAATGTAAGTGGATCTTCAGGGGTTAGTGTTAGTTTTGTTAGTTTTTTTAGTGTTAGCAATGTCCATCCAAATGCCCTTTTCAGGGCAATGGGGAGCTTAGTTTTTTTAGTTAGGATTTTATTTGGGGGGTTGGTTGTGTGATTGGTAGGTTTTACTGTTGGGGGGGTTGTTTGTATTTTTGTGTTTTACTGGTAAAAGAGCTGATTTCTTTGGGGCATTGCCCCGCAGAAGGCCCTTTTAAGGGCTATTGGTAGTTTAGTTTAGTTTAGGCTAGGTTTTTTTTTTATTTTGATAGGGCTATTAGATTAGGTGTAATTAGTTTAAATATCTGATAATTTGTTTTGTTTTTTGTGTAATTTAGTGGGGTTTTTTTTTGTAATTTAGGTAATTGTATTTAATTTAGGTAATTTATTTAATTGTAGTGTAATGTTAGGTTTTATTGTAAGACAGGTTAGGTTTTATTTTATAGGTAAATTTGTATTTATTTTAGCTAGGTAGTTATTAAATAGTTAATAACTATTTAGTAACTATTCTACCTAGTTAAAATAAATACAAACTTGCCTGTGAAATAAAAATAAACCCCAAGCTAGCTACAATGTAACTATTAGTTATATTGTAGCTAGCTTAGGGTTTATTTTATAGGTAAGTATTTAGTTTTAAATAGGAATTATTTAGTTAATGATAGTAATTTTTATTTAGATTTATTTTAATTATATTTAGTTAGGGGGTGTTAGGGTTAGACTTAGGTTTAGGGGTTAATAAATTTAGTATAGTGGCGGCGACGTTGGGTGCAGCAGATTAGGGGTTAATAAATGTAGGTAGGTGGGTGCGATGTTAGGGGCGGCAGATTAGGGGTTAATAATTAACTATTGTTTGCGAGGCGGTGGTTTAGGGGTTAATATGTTTATTCTAGTGGTGGCGATGTCGGGTGTGGCAGATTAGGGGTTAATAATTTTATTTTAGTGTTTGCGTTGCGGGAGGGCCTCGTTTTACGGGTTAATAGGTAGTTTATGGGTGTTGGTGTACTTTTTAGCAGTTTAGTTATGAGTTTTTTGCTACAGCTTTGTAGTGTAAAACTCATAACTACTGACTTTAGGATGCGTTACGAATCTTGTGGGACAGGCTGTACTGCTCACTTTTTGGCCTCCAAAAAAAAACTTGTAATACCGGCGCTATGGAAGTCCCATTGAAAAAAGACTTTACGCAAATTGCGTAAGTTAATTTGCGGTATGGCCAAAAAAGTGTGGGGCTCAGCTGTACCTACAAGACTCGTAATAGCAGCGGTAGTGAAAAAGCAGCTTTTTTACTCATAACGCAAAAATCGTAATTTAGCCGCAAGATAGCTACAATGTAATTATTAGTTATATTGTAGCTAGCTTAGTTTTTATTTTATAGGCAAGTATTTAGTTTTAAATAGGAATTATTTAGGTATTAATTGTAATTTTTATTTAGATTTATTTTAATTATGTTAAAGTTAGTGGCGGTTAGGGTTACGTTAGGGTTAGACTTAGGGGTTAATAACTTTAGTATAGTGGCGGCAATGTTGGGGGCAGCAGATTAGGGGTTAATAAGTGTAGGTAGGTAGCGACGACATTGGGGACAGCAGATTAGGGGTTAATAAGTGTAATGTAGGTAGCAACGACATTGGGGAGAGCAGATTAGGGTTTAATATGTCGACTATGTCGGGGGCGACATATTAGGGGTGTTTAGACTCAGGGTTTATGTTAGGGTGTTAGGTGTAAACATAACTTTTCTTTCCCCATAGGAATCAATGGGGCTGTGTTACGGAGCTTTACGCTTCTTTATTGCGGTTTTAGGCTTTTTCTTTCATGTAATTGGCAAGAGTCCATGAGCTAGTGACGTATGGGATATACAATCTTACCAGGAGGGGCAAAGTTTCCCAAACCCCAAAATGCCCACAAATACACCCCCCACCACACCCACAACTCAGTTTTACAAACTTTGCCTCCTATGGCGGTGGTGAAGTAAGTTTGTGCTAAGATTTCTGCGTTGATATGCGCTTCTCAGCATTGTTGAAGCCTGATTCCTCTCAGAGTGCAGTGAATGCCAGAGGGACGTGAAGGGAGTATCACTTATTAAATACGATGATTTCCCTAACGGGGGTCTATTTCATAGGTTCTCTGTTATCGGTCGTAGAGATTCATCTCCTACCTCCCTTTTCAGAACTTTTTCATTATTTTAATACCCCATTGATGTTTGCCTCTTGCCTTTCTCTATGTCAGTGGCCTATGCTATTTGCATTTTCCCCCATTCCTGAAACTGTCATATAAGGAAAGTGATAATTTTGCTTTATATGTTGTTTTTTCTTTTACATTTTGCAAGATGTCTCAATCTGACCCTGCCTCAGAAGTATCTGCTGGAACTTTGCTGCCTGACATCGGTTCTACCAAAACTAAGTGCATTTGTTGTAAGATTGTGGAAATTATTTATCCGAATGTCATTTGTAATAGTTGTCATGATAAACTTTTACATGCAGATAGTGTGTCCATCAGTAATAGTACATTGCCAGTTGCAGTTCCTTCAACTTCTAATGTACATGATATACCTATGTATTTTAAAGATTTTTTTTCTGATTCTATTCAGAAGGCTTTGTCTGCATTTCCACCTTCTAATAAACGTAAAAGGTCTTTTAAAACTTCTAATTCAGTTGATGAAATTTCAAATGACCAACAACATTATAATTTATCCTCCTCTGATGAGGATCTATCTGATACAGAAGATCCTTCCTCAGATATTGACACTGACAAATCTACTTATTTATTTAAAATAGAGTATATGCGTTCTTTATTGAGAGAAGTGTTAATTACTTTGGATATTGAGGTAACCAGTCCTCTTGACGTTAAGTCTAATAAAAGTTTGAGGAAAAGATCCCCAAAGTTGATGGGGCTATTTCTACTCTTGCTAAACGTACCACTATTCCTATGGAAGATAGTACTTCCTTTAAGGATACTTTAGATAGGAAGCTTGAATCTTATCTAAGGAAAGTCTATTTATATTCAGGTCATCTTCTTAGACCTGCAATTTCTTTGGCTGACGTTGCGGCTGCATCAACTTTCTGGTTGGAGAATTTGGCACAACAAGAATTGGATTCTGATGTATCTAGCATTATTTGCTTACTGCAATATGCTAATCATTTTATTTGTGATGCCATTTTTGATATTATCAAAATTGATGTTAGATCCATGTCTTTAGCTATTTTAGCTAGAAGAGCTTTGTGGCTTAAATCTTGGAATGATAGCTAGAAGAGCTTTGTGGCTTAAATCTTGGAATGCTGATGTGACATCTAAGTCTAGATTGCTATTTGTTTCTTTCCAAGGTAATAATTTATTTGGTTCTCAGCTGGATTCTATTATTTCAACTGTTACTGGGGGAAAGGGAGTTTTTTTGCCTCAGGATAAAAAAACCTAAGGGTAAATCTAAGGCTTCTAATCGTTTTTGTTCCTTTCGTCAGAATAAAGAACAAAAATATAATCCTTCCCCCAAGGAATCTGTTTCCAATTGGAAGCCTTCCTCAAATTGGAATAAATCCAAGCCATTTAAGAAACCAAAGTCAGCTCCTAAATCCGCATGAAGGTGCGGCCCTCATTCCAGTTCAGCTGGTAGGGGGCAGACTAAGGTTTTTCAAGGATTTTTGGATAAATTCTGTCCAAAATCAATGGATTCAGAGCATTGTCTCTCAAGGGTATCGAATAGGATTCAGAGTAAGACCTCCTGTGAGAAGATTTTTTTCTCTCACGCATCCCAGCAAATCCAGTAAAAGCTCAGGCTTTCCTGAAGTGTGTTTCAGACCTGGAATCTTCAGGGGTAATCATGCCAGTTCCTTTTCAGGAACAAGGTCTGGGGTTTTATTCAAATCTATTAATTGTCCCAAAGAAGGAAAATTCTTTCAGACCAGTTCTGGATCTGAAAATCTTGAATCGATATGTAAGAGTACCAACTTTCAAGATGGTGACTATAAGGACTATTCTGCCTTTTGTTCAGCAAGGACATTATATGTCTACAATAGACTTGCAGGATGCATACCTTCATATTCTGATTCATCCAGAACATTTTCAGTTCCTGAGATTCTCTTTTCTAGACAAGCATTACCAATTTGTTGCTCTTCCATTTGGCCTAGCAACAGCTCCAATAATCTTTTCAAAGGTTCTAGGTGCCCTACTCTCTGTAATCAGAGAGCAGGGTATTGTGTTTTTTTCTTATTTGGACGATATCTTGGTACGAGCTCTGTCTTTACGTTCTGCAGAATCTCACACGAATCAACTAGTGTTTTTTCTTCAAAAACATGGTTGGAGGATCAATTTACCAAAAAGTTTTTTGATTCCTCAGACAAGGGTCACCTTTTTAGGTTTCCAGATAGATTCAGTGTCCATGACTCTGTCTCTAACAGACAAGACGTTTGAAATTGGTTGCAGCTTTTCGGCACCTTCAGTCTGTCATTCCCTTCAGTGGCTTTGTGCATGGAAGTTTTAGGCCTCATGACTGCTGCATCTGACACGATTCCTTTAGCTCGTTTTCACATGAGACCTCTTCAACTTTGTATGCTGAATCAACGGTGCAGGGATTATACAAGGATATCACAGTTAATATCCTTAAATCCCAATGTTCGACACTCTCTGACGTGGTGGTTAAATCACCAACGTTTAGTTCAAGGGGCTTCTTTTGTTCGACCAACCTGGACTGTGATAACTACAGATGCGAGTCTTTCGGGTTGGGGAGCTGTTTGGGGATCTCTGACTGCTCAAGGGAATCTCAAGAGGCAAGATTACCAATCAATATTTTAGAATTCCGTGCAATTTTCAGAGCTCTTCAGTTTTGGCCTCTGTTGAAGAGAGAACCGTTCATTTGCTTCCAGACAGACAATATCACAACTGTGGCTTATGTCAATCATCAGGGTGGGACTCACAGTCCTCAAGCCATGAAAGAAGTATCTCGGATACTTGCATGGGCGGAATCCAGCTCCTGTCTAATCTCTGCGGTGCATATCCCAGGGGTAGACAATTGGGAAACAGATTATCTCAATCATCAGACTTTACATCCAGGAGAGTGGTCTCTCCATCCAGATGTGTTTTCTCAGATTGTTCAGATGTGAGGTCTGCCAGAGATAAATCTAATGGCCTCTCACCTAAACAAGAAACTTCCCAGATACCTGTCCAGGTCCAAGGATGTTCAGGCGGAAGCAGTGGATGCGCTAACCATTCCATGGAATTGTCATCCTGTTTACATCTTCCCGCCTCTAGTTCTTCTTCCAAGAGTGATTTCCAAAATCATTCAGGAACAATAGTTTGTGTTGCTGGTAGCTCCAGCATGGCCACTCAGGTTTTGGTATGCGGATCTTGTTCGGATGTCTAGTTGCCAACCTTGGCCACTTCCGTTAAGGCCAGACCTACTGTCTCAATGTCCATTTTTCCATCAGGATCTCAAATCATTAAATTTGAAGGTATGGAAATTGAACGCTTAGTACTAAGTCATAGGGGTTTCTCTGACTCGGTAATTAATACTATGTTACAAGCTCGTAAATCTGTTTCCAGAAAGATTTACTATCGAGTTTGGAAGACTTACATTTCATGGTGTTCTTCCCATAAATTTTCTTGGCATTCTTTTAGAATTCCTAGAATTTTACAGTTTCTTCGGGATGGTTTGGATAAAGGTTTGTCTGCAAGTTCCTTGAAGGGACAAATCTCTGCTCTTTCAGTTTTATTTCACAGAAAGATTGCTAAACTTCCTGATATTCACTGTTTTGTACAGGCTTTGGTTCGAATTAAGCCTGTCATTAAATCAATTTCTCCTCCTTGGAGTCTCAATTTGGTTTTGAAGGCTCCATTTGAGCCTATGAATTCTTTGGACATTAAACTACTTGGAAAGTGTTGTTCCTTTTGGCTATCTCTTCTGCTAGAAGAGTTTCTGAGCTATCTGCGCTTTCTTGTGAATCTCCTTTTCTGATTTTTCATCAGGATAAGGCGGTTTTGCGGACTTCTTTTCAATTTTTACCTAAGGTTGTAAATTCTAACAACGTTAGTAGAGAAATTGTTGTCCCTTCCTTGTGTCCTAATCCAAAGAGTTCTTTGGAAAGATCCTTACATTCTTTGGATGTGGTAAGAGCTTTGAAATATTATGTTGAAGCTACTAAAGATTTCAGAAAGACTTCTAGTCTATTCGTTTTATTTTCTGGTCCTAGGAAAGGACAGAAAGCTTCTGCTATTTCCTTGGCTTCTTGGTTAAAGCTTTTGATTCGTCAAGCTTATTTGGAGTCGGGTAAGATCCCGCCTCAGAGAATTACAGCTCATTCTACTAGGTCAGTCTCCACTTCGTGGGCTTTTAAGAATGAAGCTTCTGTTGATCAGATTTGCAAAGCAGCAACTTGGTCTTCTTTGCACACATTTACTAAATTCTATCGTTTTGATGTACATGCTTCTTCAGAAGCAGTTTTTGGTAGAAAAGTTCTTCAGGCAGCTGTTTCAGTTTGATTCTTCTGCTGATGTTTTAAGTTTTTCTTGTCATTAAAGAATACATTTATAATTTGGGTTGTGGATTATTTTTTCAGCGGAAAATGGCTGTATTTTATATTTCATCCCACCCTCTCTAGTGACTCCTGCATGGAGTTCCACTTCTTGGGTATTTGATATCCCATACGTCACTAGCTCATGGACTCTTGCCAATTACATGAAAGAAAACATAATTTATGTAAGGACTTACCTGATAAATTCATTTCTTTCATATTGGCAAGAGTCCATGAGGCCCACCCTTTTTATGGTGGTTATGATTTTTTTGTATAAAGCACAATTATTTCCAAATTCCTTTCTTGATGCTTTTTACTCCTTTCTTTATCACCCCACTACTTGGCTATTCGTTAAACTGAGTTGTGGGTGTGGTGGGGGGTGTATTTGTGGGCATTTTAGGGTTTGGGAAACTTTGCCCCTCCTGGTAGGTTTGTATATCCCATACGTCACTAGCTCATGGACTCTTGCCAATATGAAAGAAATGAATTTATCAGGTAAGTTCTTACATAAATTATGTTTTTTTTAGCCGGCTCTCCCCATTGATGTCTATGGGGAAATCGTGCACGAGCACATAAAACCAGCTCAAAGTAGCGCTGATATTTGTGTTCGGTATGGTGCTCAACACAACCAAATTGCCTGCTAATGCCGGGTTTTTGCAAACCTGTAATAGCAGTGCTATTAAAGGTGGGCGGTGGAAATAACTTGCAAGTTAGTACCGAGCCGCTCATAACGCAAAACTCGTAAACTGGCCGTAAATTTGTACCTGTATTGTCTATCTAGTAATTTATCACACAGGTGTAGTGGGAGGGGTCAGCGCTTTCTTTTAACCTATTGGCATGTTTTTAATGGTTTACAGACAATGATCACTTGTAGCTATGATCATATTTCCCCCTTTCATTTAATAATTAGATTTCCCAGTGTTTAACATATATCTACTTTTTCCAGTTTTCATAGAATTTCAGTGCATATACCTAGAAAATGAATAAAAAGCTCAGTAAACCAACACATTTAAAAATTCACTGCATATTAATTTACATATTACCTTATTACTTTGAGCCTTTTGAAAATAAAACAAGATTTTTAATCACTGCATTTGTATGCAGCACCTGCAGACAAAAAACAAAACAGTAATGCACAATGATTATGAAAACTAACATTTTCTCTACACACACTGATTTTATTATTTCCTTCCATAAGGCAGGGTGAGTCCACGACTTCATTCCTTACTGTTGGGAAATACAACACCTGGCCACCAGGAGGAGGCAAAGACACCTCAGCCAAAGGCTTAAATATCCCTCCCACTTCCCCTATCCCTCAGTCATTCTTTGCCTTTCGTCACTATAGGAGGTGGCAGAGAAGTGTTAGAAGATTTTGGATAGACCTGTAATGGGTATGTTCCCTTCAAGAAAGGACATGAGTTTTAAGTAATCATGTCAACCTCTCGGTGAGAGTATTGATGAAAGTTAGAGTCTAGAGATGCAGGGAAAGTTTTTCTACGAACCCATCCA
Source organism: Bombina bombina (assembly GCF_027579735.1). Classification (NCBI taxonomy): domain Eukaryota; kingdom Metazoa; phylum Chordata; class Amphibia; order Anura; family Bombinatoridae; genus Bombina; species Bombina bombina. The sequence continues at coordinate 653,555,398 of NC_069502.1, read as the reverse complement.
GCCTAACAGCTTCTGAGCAATTAGTGTTGACGAGTTTCACTGCTTGCTGTTACACACTCAAGTCCATGTCAGAGCGTTGCGGCAAGACTGTCACACTTGAGAGGCTGTGCCTGTTTCACAGCATGGATCCTGGAGGGTAAGGCTGTTTTTTATATACACTTTTGCTATACAGGGTCACAGTGTGACTCCTTTATGCCTCAATAGGATGAAGGGTTAATATCTCCTTCAGGGAGATTATTTGAACAGCTAGGGGTTACAGTATTTATAACTGCTTTAATGTGAGAGTTTTTCGGCTCATCGACTGTGTGCTTTTGGCTTGGAACAAACAGGTTTCACTTTCGTTTTTGAGTGTTGTGCAGCTCATAATAGCTTAGCGTCTTTTTCATAGCAGGGGAAGTCCTGTCCTACGCACCACGTGACCGGGTGCAGTCTTTTCATTTTCCTACGATCCTGCTGTGGACATCACTCCTAAAGAGAGCATTTTGACTGTTAGCTGTTTGGGTCTAGGAGGTGGTGAGTGCCCCAGCCATTTTGGTAATAAAGGTGCTGTTTTTTTTTTTTTGTTTTGTGTTTTTTTTATAAAAGCTGTCTTTGTTTGTCCTTCTGTGGATATATACTTGGCTATGGAGGACTCTAAAACTACATTAGAAGGTTCTGCTCCTTCTGTACTGATGAATAATTCCTGTTTATATTGTGAGTAGGCTGTAGTTTGACCGCCTGATGAATTGTGTTCCATTTACCTAAGCACTGTTCTAAAGTCTAAGAAGGGAGACAAGCCTGCTAATACTCATAGCACTATTAGCCCCTCTGAGCCGTCTACCTCTCAGGAATCTATGTCCCGAGAAATTACTACCCTTTCTACTCTACCCGCTCCACATGCAGTTCCCCGTGGCTCAACTAATCCTCCATCTGGAGGGGGCTTTTTTTCCTACGGACTTTACCACGCAGTTGCAATCGTCGGTGTCTGCAGCCCTGAGTGCCTTACCTCCCTTTAGCAAACATAAGAGAAAGGTTAAACATAGTTCTCCTGACCTAGAGTCATCTGAATATTTGTCGGATTTAGCTATTATGTCCCAGCTATCTGAGGATGAGTTAACCTCTGAAGCTTCAGAGGGTGAACTTTTTGAGTCGGAAACTTTAGTTTTTAAACCTCCTTCAGCGGAAGAATCCTTCTTTAGATTTAAAATTGGGCATCTGCGTTTTTTATCAAAGGAGGTTCTGTTTACACTAGAGCAGTGCTTGACAAATGTGTTTAAAATTTAGGAGCCACTAAGAATATTTAGGAGCCAGGCATATTTTAGGAGCCTGACCGTTGGATTTGTATATAGATATATGGAGAATAACCCAAAAAGTTAGGAGCCAGGGGTAAAATTCTAGGAGCCAGTGGCTACCAGGCTCCTGGGTTTGTCGAGCCCTGCACTAGAGGTTACAGAGGCTAAACTACCAGAGGAACCCAAGATCCCTAAATTAGACAGGGTTTATGAAGACATTCCTGTCCCTCTGACTTTTCCTGTGCCAGTTAAAATGGCGAACATTATTAGTAATGAATGGGAAAGAATAGGAACTTTTTTCGCTGGCTAAGTGTACTACTATCCCCCTGGGGGATAGCTCTTCTTTTAGAGGGCCTATGGATAAGAAAATGGAAACCTTTCTGAGGAAGATGGGTTTTTATTTCAACCGCCGGCAGCTGTAGCTGCGGTTGCTGGAGCAGCTACCTACTGGTGCGACACTCTGTCTCAGCTCATTGAGGTGGAAACTCCCCTTGAGGATATTCAGGAGAGAATTAAGGCTCTGAGAATTGCTAACTCCTTCATCTGTGACGCGAATATGCAGATTATTCACCTAAATGCAGAGGCTTCTGGCTTTGCGGTCGTAGCCTGCCGGGCTCTCTGGTTGAAGTCTTGGTCTGCGGATAGGACTTCTAAATCCAGACTCCTTTCTCTTCCTTTCAAGGGGAAAATTTTATTTGGCCCATGTCTGGACTCCATTATTTCTATGGTTACCGGAGGGAAGTGTGTGTTTCTACCGCAGGATAAGAAGAATAGGCATAAGGGATGGCATTCGTCTCATTTTCTTTCTGACAAATCATAATGACAGCAATCCTCATCCAAGTCTGAGCAGCCCAAGAGTACTTGGAAGCTGACTCAGTCCTGGAATAAGTCCAAACAGACTAAGAAGCCCGGCGAGAACAAATCAGCATGAACGGGTGGCCCACGATCCGGGATCAGATCGTGTAGAAGGCAGACTGTCTCTTTTTTTCAGATTCTTGGTTCCAGGATGTACAAGATCCTTGGGTCCTGGAGGTTGTATCTCAGGGATATTGGATAGGATTCAAATCTCATCCACCCAGGGGCAGATTCCTACTCTCCAGACTGTCTACAAGACCAGAGAAGAGGACTGCCTTTTTATGTTGCGTATGGGATCTCTCCTCTCTAGGATTAATTGTCCTTTTACCTACAGCAGAAAGAGGTTTGGACTTAGAGTGCCTAAACAAGTTTCTGAGTGTTCCCTCTTTCAAGATGGAGACAATACAGTAAATCCTTCCTCTGGTTCAGGAAGGACAGTTTATGACCACCATAGACCTGAAGGATGCATACCTTCACGTTCCGATACACAGGGAGCATTTTCAGTTCCTGAAGTTTGCTTTTCTGGACCAGCACTTCCAGTTCATAACTCTTCCGTTTGGCCGAGCTACTGCTTCAAGGATATTTACGAAGGTTCTGGGGGCTCTTCTAAACGAGGTATTGCAGTAGCGCCTTACCTGGACGTCTAGCGGAAGAACACTCTTAATCCCTTCTCAGTCTTCTTCGATCACATGGATGGAAGATAAACTTGAAAAAGAGTTTTCTTATCCCAAGTACCAGAGTGAATTTCCTTGGGACAATAATAGAATCCATATCCATGAGAATATTTCTCACCGATCAGAGACGTTGCAAGCTAACTACTGCATGTCTTGCCCTCCAGGCCTCCTTGAGACCCTCAGTGGCTTAGTGTATGGAGGTAATTGGACTCAGGATGTCCTGCATGAAAATCATTCCCATTGCCAGAGTCCATCTTAGACGCTTACAACTATGCATGCTGAGACAATGGAACGGCGACCAGAACTTTTTCAATAGATTGTGCTGGACAACATGTTGAGAGACTCACTCTCTTGGTGGCTCTGTCCAGATCATCTGTCCCAAGGTATATGCTTCTTGAGACCGTCCTGGGAGATTGTCACTACGGAGCTGGGGAGCCATTTGGGGTGCCAGGAAGGCACAAGGACTGTGGAGTCCTCCCTTCCAATCAATATATTGAAACTCCGGGCAATCTTCAGTGCCTTGAAGGCTTGGACCATTCTGAGTTTGTCCCAATTTATCAGATTCCAATCAGAAAATATAACCTCAATTGCCTACATCAACAATCGGGGGGAATGAGAAGTCCCTTGGCGATGAGAGAAGTATCTCAGATACTAGAGTGGGCGTAGACTCACAGATGTACGCTGTCAGCGATCCACATTCCAGGTCTGGACAACTGGGAAGCAGACTTCCTCAGCAGGCAACTCTTTCACCCAGGGGAATGGTCTCTCCACCCCACCGAGTGGGGGATGCTGGAGATAGATCTCATGGCATCCCGCCTCAATACCAAGCTACCCAGGTACGGGTCGAGGGATCCTCAGGTGGAGCTGATAGCTGCCCTATCAGTACCATGGAGGTTCAGACTCCTATATTTTTCCTCCATTACCGCTTCTCCCTCGTGGTGGTTCGCATCAAGCAGGAGCGAGCATCAGTGATTCTGATTGCTCCATCGTGGCTGCGAAGGACGTGGTTTGCAGATCTGGTGGGGATGTCCTCATCTCCTCAGTGGAGGTTACCTTGTCGCAGAGATCTGCTGATACAGGGTCCCTTCGTACATCAAAATCTCGATTCTGACTGCGTGGAGATTGAAGGCTTAGTCTTAGCCAAGAGAGGGTTTTCTGAGAGTGTTATTGACACTCTGATTCAAGCTTGTCGTATCTACCATAAAGTGTGTCCTGGTGTGAAGAGCGTCGCTTTTCCTGGCATAAGGTTAAAGTTGCCAGAATTTTATCTTTTCTCCAGGATGAACTGGAGAAAGGTCTATCTGCTAGTTCCCTGAAGGGACAGATGTCGGCCCTGTTGGTGTTACTGCACAAGAGATTGGCTGAGCTTCCGGATGTGCAGTCCTTTGTTATGGCTCTGACTAGGATCAGACCTGTGTTTAGATCTGGGGCTCCGCCTTGGAGCCTCAATCTTGTTCTTAGTGTTTTGTAGCATGCTCGGTTCGAGCCTATGCATACTGTTGACATTAAATTGTTATCTTGGAATGTTCTTTTTTTAGTTGGCTATTGCCTCTGCGCACAGAGTTTCTGAGATATCTGCTTTGCAATGTAAGCCCCCTTATCTTGTTTTCCACGCTAAGGCGGTTTTGCATACTAAATTAGGGTTCCTCCCTAAGGTGGTGTCGGATTGGAACATTAATAAAGAAATTATTGTTCCTTCTTTATGTCCTAATCCTTCAGTGAAGGAACGCTTGCTTCACAATCTAGATGTGATTCCTGCCTTGAAGTTCTATCTTCAGGCTACTAAGGAATTCAGACAATATTCCTCTTTGTCATCTATACGGGAAAGCGCAAGGGGCAGAAGGCTACTACGACTTCCTTATCTTTCTGATTGAGAAGTGTCATCTGCTTAGCTTTTTGAGACAGCGGGACGATAGCCTCCTGAGAGGATAACTGCTCATTCCACTAGCGCAGTGGCTTCCTCCTGGGCTTTTAAAAATGAAGCCTCAATGGATCAGAATTTCCTTTTTACTCAATTTTTCTAAATTTTACAAGTTTGATCTGTTTGCTTCGGCTGAAGCAGCTTTCGGGAGAAACATTTTGCAGTCTGTGGTGCCCTCAGAATAGGGTTTGCCTCTTTTTTGTTCCCTCCCGTTATTCCGTTGGTGTCCCCTGGAGCTTAGGTATAGTTTTCCCAACAGTAAGGAATGAAGTTGTGGACTCTATCTGCCTTATGGAAGGAAAACATAATGTATTCTTACCAGATAAATTCCTTTCCTTTCTGGCAGGGAGAGTCCATTACCCCGCCCATAATTTATTTCATCCACGCCGGCTTCAGTCAATACAGAACCTGGCCACCAGGAGGAGGCAAATACAACCCTGCCAAAGGCTTAAATACCTCCCCCACTCCCCTCATCCCCCAGTCATTCTTTGCCTTTCGTCACAGGAGGATGGCAGAGAAGTGTCAGAAGATTCGGAGTAGTCTCTTATGGAGGGTAGTACCCTTCGGCATGGGACTGGAGTTTTAAGTAGTCTTGTCAGCCTCTCAGTGAGAGCATTGACGAATGTTAGGGTCTAGAGATGCAGGGAGAGTCTTTCTGCGAAACCATCCAGACTCGTATTAACAGCTCCTAAGCAATCAGTGTTGACCAGTTTCACTGCCTGCTTCTATCACTCAAGTCCATGTCAGGTGCGATGCTAAAAGACTGTCAAACTTGAGAGGCTGTGTGTCTGTTCCACAGCATGATTCCGTTAAGATTGTTTCATTTTATACTCATATGATAACGCAAGAAGACAGGGTCACAGGGTGACTCCTTTTATATGTATGGAATCAAAGGTTAATATCTCTGGAAGGGGATTATTGAACGGGGGGATTGACGCATAATTTGCTTTATTATGTTTTGTGCTGCAACGTGTGAGATGAGGCTCAGGCAGATGTTGGAACATTCAGGTTTCACTTTCATTTTTGGATATCTGCGCGGTCTGTTAGGTTTGGCGCGCTTATTCCAGGAGCAGGGGCGGTCCTGCATGGCACACCATGTGACTGGGTGATTACTTTCCCTTCCATTTAAGGGGAAGATTCTTTTCGGTCCAGGCCTGGACTCAATCATATCTACGGTCACTGGGGGGCAAAAGGTGCCTTTCTACCGCAGGATAAGAAGAATAAACCTAAAGTACAGGGTCCTAATTTTCATCCCTTTCGTTAGGATAAATCCCAACACCAGCAACCTTCCACTAAGCCTGAGCAGTCCAAGGGAACTTGGAAACCGCCTCAATTTTGGAATAAATCCAAGCAGAACAAGAAGCCCACCGAAACAAAGTCGTCATGAAGGGGTGGCTCCCGATCCGTTGCTGGATCGCGTTGGGGGCAGACTATCTCTTTTTGTGGAGGCTTGGGTTCTGGAGGTCATGGCAGAGGGTTACAGGATAGGTTTCAAATCTCATCCACCCAGAGGCAGATTCCTCTTATCAAACCTATCTTCAAGACCAGAAAAACGAGAAGCTTTTCTAAGGTGCGTGAGGTATCTCTCCTCCCTGGCAGTAATCGTGCCGGTACCTCTAGCCGAGAAAGGTCTAGGGTGCTACTCAAACATTTTTTTGGTCCAAAAGGAGGAGGGTACGTTTCACCCGATTCTGGATCTAAAGTGCTTAGTAGTTCCTTTCAGTCCCATAGTTCAAGATGGAGATGATAAGGTCCATTCTGCCTTTAGTTAAAGAGGGACAGTTCATGACTACAATAGGCTTACTTTTATGTGCCAATACACAAGGATCAGTTCAAGTTCTTAAGATTCAAGTTTCTGGACCAGCACTTCCAGTTTGTTGCTCTTCTATTTGGGCTAGCTACTTCCCCAAGAGTCTTTATAAAGGTTCTGGGGGCTCTGCTTGCGGAGCCCCCAGAACCAGCGGTATTGCAGTATCGCCATACTTGGACGACATTCTGGTTCAGGCTCCGTCCTGTCGGTTGGCAGAGGGCCATTCAAGAGCTCCTCTACTTCTTCTTCGATCTCATGGATGGAAGATAAACTTAGGAAAGAGTTCTCGGGTTCCCAGTACCAGGGTGGAGTTCCTGGGTACGATAATAGATTCCATATCCATGAGGCTATTTCTTACAGACCAGAGACGTTGCAAAATTACTTCAAATTGTCTTGCCCTCCAGACCCTGATCAACGCCCTCTTTGGCCCGGTGTATGGAGGTAATTGGACTTATGGTGTCCAGCATAGATGTCATTCCATTCACCAGATTCCATCTCAGACCTCTACAGCTGTGCATGCTGAAGCAGTGGAACGGCGACCACTCGGATCTGTCTTAACAGATTTCTCTGGACAACCAGTCGAGATAATCGCTCTCTTGGTGGCTCTGTTCAGATCACCTTCCTGAGGGACATCCTTCTTGAGACCATCCTGGGAGATTGTGACTACGGACGCAAGTCTATCAGGATGGGAAGCTGTTTGGGGTGCCAGAAAGACACAGGGCCTGTGGACTCGAAAGGAATCTCTCTCCTCCCAATCAACATTTTGGAACTTTGAGCGATTTTCAATGCTCTGAAGGCTTTGGCCTCTTCTGGGTTCGTCCCAGTTTATCAGATTCCAATCAGACAACATAACCTCAGTGGCTTACATCAACCATCAGGGGGGATCGAGGAGCTCCCTAGTATCTTGGATTCTGGAATGGGCGGAGGCCCACAACTGCTCGCTGTCAGCAATCCACATTCCTGGTGTGGACAACTGGGAAGCGGATTTTCTCAGCAGACAATCGTTTCATCTGGGGGAATGGTCTCTCAATCTCGAGGTGTTTGCGGAGATTTGCAACAGATGGGGGACGCAGGAGATAGATCTCATGGGGTCCTGACTCAATACTAAGCTACCCAGATACGGGTCGCGGTCCAGGGATCCTCAGGCAGAGCTGATAGATGCATTAGCAGTGCATTGAAAGGGTTCAGCCTAGTTTACATTTTTCCACCTTTGCTCTTCTCCCTCGTGTAGTGGCCCAAATACAAGCAGGAGCAAGCTTCGGCTATTCTAATTGCTCCATCGTGGCCGCAAAGGATGTGGTTCGCGGACCTGATGGGGATGTCTTCATCTCCTCCATGGAGGTTACCTTGTCGCAGGGATCTGCTGGAACAGGGTCCTTTTGTTCATCAGAATTTAGATTCTCTGAGGCTGAGTTTGAACGATTAGTCCTAGCCAAGAGAGGTTTTACTGAGAGAGTGATTGATACTCTCATTCAAGCTAGAAAGCCGGTCACCCGTCGCATCTATCATAAGGTGTGGAAGACCTACTTATTCTGGTGTGAAGAGCGTGGATTCCCCTGGCATAAGATCAAAGTGTCCAGTATTCTTTCCTTTCTCCAAGATGGTTTGAAGAAGGGACTTGCCGCTAGTTCCTTAAAGGGACAGATTTCAGCTCTATCTGTTATTGCACAAGAGGCTCGCTGAGCTTTCTGATGTACAGTCTTTTGTTCAGGCTCTGCCTAGAATCAGGCCTGTGTTTAAACCTACTGCTCCCCCTTGGAGCTTAAATCTAGTTCTTAAAGTTTTGCTGAGGGCTCCGTTTAAGCTTATGCATTCAGTTGACATTAAATTACTGTCGTAGAAGGTCCCTTTTCTACTGGCTATTGTTTCGGTACACAGCATCTCTGAGATGGCGGCCTTGCAGTGTGAGTCTCCTTACCTGGTTTTTCATGCTGATGAGGCTGTTCTTCGTACTGGGTTCGGTTTTCTCCCTAAGGTCATGTCTGATCGCAACATCAATCAGGAGATTGTGGTTCCATCCTTGTGTCCCAATCCTTCTTATTCAAAGGAATGATTACTTCATAATTTGGATGTGGTTCTGGCCTTGAAATTCTATCTTCAGGCTATGAATGAATTTAGACAGACTTCGTCCTTGTTTGTTGTCTGTTTTGGGAAGCGTAAAGGGCAGAAGCCTTCTTCCACTTCCCTATATTTTTGATTGAGGAGCATTATTCGCTTGACATATGAATCAGCGGGACATAAGCCTCCTCAGAGGTTTACGGCTCATTCAACTAGAGTTGTGTTTTCGTCTTGGGCCTTCAAGAATGAGGCCTCTATGGAGCAGATTTTTTGGGACGGCTACCTGGTCCTCCTTACATACCTTTTCAAAATTTTACAAATTTGATGTTTTTGCTTAGGCTGAAGCAGCTTTTGGGAGAAAAGTTTTACAGGTTGTGTTGCCCTCAGAATAGGGTCCGCCTCTCTTTTTACCCTCCCGTTTTCATTCAGTGTCCTCTAGAGCTTGGGTATATGTTTTTACTTTTATCCTCCAATTTACTTTGTTCTCTTGGTATTCTTAGTTGAAAGCTAAACCTAGGTAGGCTTATTTGCTAATTTCTAAGCCCTTGAAGGCTGCCTATTATCTGAATTTATTTAATAGGTGTTCACAGCTAGAGGGCATTAGTTCATGTGTGCCATATAGATAACATTGTGCTCACTCCCATTGACTTACTTATGAGAGGGCAATGATTGGCTAAAATGTAAGTCTGTCAAAATAACGGAAATAAGGGGGCAGTCTGCAGAGGCTTAGATACAAGGAAAACACAGGGGTAAAAAAAGTATATTAATATAACAATGTTGCCTGTCATAAACCAGGAAATGGTTAATAAAGGGATTTTATATCTTTTTAAACATTAAAAATTTTGGAGTAGACTGTCCCTTTTAATTTTGTATTTAACACACACACACACAAAAACGGTTCTGTATTATGTCAAGATTCACATCTTTAGACAAACTTTGGAATTGGTTCACAGAAGTGAATACTCCCTCACACTCTGATTTCACAGTTGTTTATTTGATACTGTTGAATAAAAAACGGCTATTGAAGACTACAATTTCAGTTTTAATCCACTAAAGAGAGCATTATTCAGCATGTTTTGTACTCCATTTTTTTTTTGTTTTTACTATATTTCTAAGAATTTCATAGATCTCTTATTATCCTAAACAATGGACGTCTGTTCTTTTTTTAAGAACTGTGCAACATAAGCTTTGTAGACTTTTAACATGTTTTGCTCTTATTTATACCATGTATAAATAAGTAATCATGTTGTTTATTTCTCTCTTCAGTAGTTAACCAGGGCCAGTGTTATCTTTTTTAGAAAGATAATAAAGTTATTTAGCAATACAGATAGGTAACACATGAAAGCACAGATGCAAGCAAGTTAAAGGCTTAAATATGCTTTAATATAATATTTCTAAATTGTTTCAATGTCTTCATGTCGTGCTTAGAAAGTCCCTTTTTAGATTTAATACAGTTAGTTGATATTTGTTTTAACGTATAGGAATCTGTCTATTTAATGCAGTAAATATAATTAATTTTTAAAAAGAGGTTTCTTTTCTATGCTTTTCCAACAGGAAAACGACCATCATGCTCAACTTAAAGATGGCCAGTATTCATCGTATAAAGGTCATAACTCCTTTCGTGAAAAGTATTTCAGTGGTTTAACCAAAAGAATTGCCAGGGAAGAAAAAGCTAGGAATAAAGAATCCAACTCAGAAAATTATGTTTCCACAAGAAACAGGACGTCTGACCCGCACAAATCTGATTAATATGGGACCATGACATTATAAACTGATGTTTTTAATAATTCAATGCAACTGGAAATTGTGGATTTTTTTCCCTTTATATTCCAGAATGGCTATATATGACAACAACTTTGCAACCTACAGCTCATTGACCATTTCATCGTGACAATATAATGTTTGCACTGAAGCAATAATAGTATTATGGTGGCCTTGATACCGTGTTTTCATTCGAAGCTCATTGCCTAGTTTTGTTATTATTATTGCGTTATGTAGCAGAAAGGTAAAACCAGTAATATATATATATATATATATATACATATATATATATATACAATAGCACATACAATTGTGTTAGTGTAGTCCCTGGCCAAATCTTCATTACATGAAGTTGGACTTTGCTGGATGTGAAAACTTGTCATTGTTGTATTTTGTATGTAAACGGTATCACAATTACAGGCAACCATATATTAAGTTTTTTTATCGTGATGACACACAAAAGTTGGTAACATTGTAAAAGTATGATGTTCATTAGGTGCTTAGAAATCATTTTATCCCTAGGGCTATGTAAACAAGCTCTTTTTATTTGTTTTGTTTAATGTCTATAATTGGTGTCAACAGATTATGACCAATGTCCTGTTTATACCCCATTTTGCCTAAGACAGGGTTAAGCAGTAAACATTCAGAATATGTTGACTTTTTATGGTTTACATTTTTTAATGTGCATACATTTGTGTGCTGTATTTATAATAATTTTAAAGGGAGTCCATACACTTAGGTGTCTACAAAGATCAAGCACACTAGCTGCAGAGTCTCTTGTAGAAGGAAATAGGACTCTTTGCTTTTCACTCTGCAGACCTCTGGAATGTGTTCTTAGCATTGTAAGGGTGATGAAGTGTTCCTCATTAAAGAGGTTGCTTTTATTTGTTATTGTTTGTAATTGATACACATTAAACACACACACAATCTTGCTTTTGTCTCCTTAAAACACTGTTGCATGTAAAGACCCCTTTGTGGTTAGTTATAGGTTTGAAGGACTTTGGGAGGCTATGAGGGCATATTGAGCCTGTCCACATCTGAAGCTCATCTGTGCTTTTTGATTTGTTTTTACATTCCTTAAACTCTGCTCTTTCTTAAGACCACTGACTATGTGTTATTTTTTTATTACTCAGAACTAAAAGTGTTTTGTTTTTTTTGTTCTGGTGGAGTCATAACAAATAGGTATGACTTGCCTTAGGTCGACAGTGTAATTATGTCTTTGAAATTAAAGCTTTGTTTGCATTTATTGGGTTTCTTTATTTGTATTCAAGACATTGGTTATCATTTAAGATTTAAAAAGAACACTGGCTTTATGGCACTAGAATGTAAATATCTGCAGAGCGAGTCAATGATTTCAAAAATTCATTGATATTTGATAGCTGATAAAAAGTTAAAAACAAATTTGGCTTATTGAGGAATATCACACTCTTTACAACTGGTTGTAACAACAAAAATGTAAGAAGCTTTATTGGAAATTGTTGTTCTACCAGTTGAAAGGACATTATAAACTCTATAAGAAAGAGCAGCTATTTAAAAATGTTTAAAACAAAGGTGCATGGAAATAAAAAAAAAATGAGTTTTTCAAATATTAAAGATTGACAACAGTGATTAATGCAAGTCGTACAGAAAATCATGTCGATTTACAAGGTACAAAATTATATAAACAAGCACAGTGCATAAAACTGAAATGGTGAAATAAGACTATAATACCTTGCATATATGAATATGTACTCTCACGGTAACGTGAGGATCTATATGAATGAGGCATATTATTCAGTTAACCTATGCAAAAACATATCATGCCATAGCTTAATTAATAGCAATGTTGCCATATTTATGTTGTGCTTATACAGGGAGTGCAGAATTATTAGGCAAATGAGTATTTTGACCACATCATCCTCTTTATGCATGTTGTCTTACTCCAAGCTGTATAGGCTCGAAAGCCTACTACCAATTAAGCATATTAGGTGATGTGCATCTCTGTAATGAGAAGGGGTGTGGTCTAATGAAATCAACACCCTATATCAGGTGTGCATAATTATTAGGCAACTTCCTTTCCTTTGGCAAAATGGGTCAAAAGAAGGACTTGACAGGCTCAGAAAAGTCAAAAATAGTGAGATATCTTGCAGAGGGATGCAGCACTCTTTATATTGCAAAGCTTCTGAAGCGTGATCATCGAACAATCAAGCGTTTCATTCAAAATAGTCAACAGGGTCGCAAGAAGCGTGTGGAAAAACCAAGGCGCAAAATAACTGCCCATGAACTGAGAAAAGTCAAGCGTGTAGCTGCCAAGATGCCACTTGCCACCAGTTTGGCCATATTTCAGAGCTGCAACATCACTGGAGTGCCCAAAAGCACAAGGTGTGCAATACTCAGAGACATGGCCAATGTAAGAAAGGCTGAAAGACGACCACCACTGAACAAGACACACAAGCTGAAACGTCAAGACTGGGCCAAGAAATATCTCTGATTTTTCTAAGGTTTTATGGACTGATGAAATGAGAGTGAGTCTTGATGGGCCCATGGCTGGATTGGTAAAGGGCAGAGAGCTCCAGTCCGACTCAGACGCCAGCAAGGTGGAGGTGGAGTACTGGTTTGGGCTGGTATCATCAAAGATGAGCTTGTGGGGCCTTTTCGGGTTGAGGATGGAGTCAAGCTCATCTCCCAGTCCTACTGCCAGTTTCTGGAAGACACCTTCTTCAAGCAGTGGTACAGGAAGAAGTCTGCATCCTTCAAGAAAAACATGATTTTCATGCAGGACAATGCTCCATCACACGTGTCCAAGTACTCCACAGCGTGGCTGGCAAGAAAGGGTATAAAAGAAGAAAATCTAATGACATGGCCTCCTTGTTCACCTGATCTGAACCCCATTGAGAACCTGTGGTCCATCATCAAATGTGAGATTTACAAGGAGGGAAAACAGTACACCTCTCTGAACAGTGTCTGGGAGGCTGTGGTTGCTGCTGCACGCAATGTTGATGGTGAACAGATCAAAACACTGACAGAATCCATGGATGGCAAGCTTTTGAGCGTGCTTGCAAAGAAAGGTGGCTATATTGGTCACTGATTTGTTTTTGTTTTATTTTTGAATGTCAGAAATGTATATTTGTGAATGTTGAGATGTTATATTGGTTTCACTGGTAAAAATAAATAATTGAAATGGGTATATATTTGTTTCTCCAACATAGGTGTGTCCGGTCCACGGCGTCATCCTTACTTGTGGGATATTCTCCTCCCCAACAGGAAATGGCAAAGAGCCCAGCAAAGCTGGTCACATGATCCCTCCTAGGCTCCGCCTACCCCAGTCATTCTCTTTGCCGTTGCACAGGCAACATCTCCACGGAGATGGTTAAGAGTTTTTTGGTGTTTAAATGTAGTTTTTATTCTTCAATCAAGTGTTTGTTATTTTAAAATAGTGCTGGTATGTACTATTTACTCTGAAACAGAAAAGAGATGAAGATTTCTGTTTGTAAGAGGAAGATGATTTTAGCAGACGTTACTAAAATCGATTGCTGTTTCCACACAGGACTGTTGAGATGAAGTAACTTCAGTTGGGGGAAACAGTTGGCAGACTTTTCTGCTTGAGGTATGACTGGCCACATTTCTAACAAGACTATGTAATGCCGGAAGGCTGTCATTTCCCCTTATGGGGACCGGTAAGCCATTTTCTTAGATTAAGTAAAAGAATAAAGGGCTTCATAAGGGCTTAATAAACTGGTAGACATTTTTCTGGGCTAAAACGATTACTTTGCTAAGCATAGTTTGCAGATTATAACTCTTAATAGTTATTATAATCTTGGGGATTGTTTAGAAAAACGGCAGGCACTGTATTGGACACCTTTTTCAGATGGGGGCCTTTTCTAGTTATAGGCAGAGCCTCATTTTCGCGCCACTAATGCGCAGTTGTTTTTGGAGAGCAAGGCATGCAGATGCATGTGTGAGGAGCTAAGAACCACTGAAAAAGCTTATAGAAGGCGTCATTTGGTATCGTATTCCCCTCTGGGCTTGGTTGGGTCTCAGCAAAGCAGATAGCTGGGAATGTATAGGGGTTAAATGTAAAAACGGCTCTGGTTCCGTTATTTTAAGGGTTAAAGCTTTCAAATTTGGTGTGCAATACTTTTAAGGCTTTAAGACACTGTGGTGAAATTTTGGTGAATTTTGAACAATTCCTTCATACTTTTTCACATATTCAGTAATAAAGTGTGTTCAGTTTGAAATTTAAAGTGACAGTAACGGTTTTATTATAAAACGTTTTTTGTGCTTTGTTGACAAGTTTATGCCTGTTTAACATGTCTGTACCATCAGATAAGCTATGTTCTATATGTATGAAAACCAAGGTTTCTCCCCATTTAAATTTATGTGATAATTGTGCCATAGTGTCCAAACAAAGTAGGGACAATGATGCCACAGATAATGATATTGCCCAAGATGATTCCTCAAATGAGGGGAGTAAGCATGATACTGCATCATCCCCTTCTGTGTCTACACCAGTTTTGCCCACACAAGAGGCCCCTAGTACATCTAGTGCGCCAATACTTATTACCATGCAACAATTAACGGCTGTAATGGATAATTCTATTGCAAACATTTTATCTAAAATGCCTACTTATCAGAGAAAGCGCGATTGCTCTGTTTTAAACACTGAAGAGCAAGAGGACGCTGATGATAACTGTTCTGACATACCCTCACACCAATCTGAAGGGGCCAGGAGGGAGGTTTTGTCTGAGGGAGAAATTTCAGATTCAGGAAAAATTTCTCAACAAGCTGAACCTGATGTTGTAACATCTAAATTTAAATTAGAACATCTCCGCGCACTGCTTAAGGAGGTATTATCTACTCTGGATGATTGTGACAATTTGGTAATTCCAGAGAAATTATGTAAGATGGACAAGTTCCTAGAGGTTCCGGTGCCCCCCGACGCCTTTCCTATACCCAAGCGGGTGGCGGACATAGTAAATAAGGAGTGGGAAAGGCCCGGCATACCTTTTGTTCCTCCCCCTATATTTAAGAAATTATTTCCTATAGTTGACCCCAGAAAGGACTTATGGCAGACAGTCCCCAAGGTCGAGGGGGCGGTTTCTACTCTAAACAAACGCACTACTATTCCTATAGAAGATAGTTGTGCTTTCAAAGATCCTATGGATAAAAAATTAGAGGGTTTGCTTAAAAAGATGTTTGTTCAGCAAGGTTACCTTCTACAACCAATTTCATGCATTGTTCCTGTCACTACGGCAGCGTGTTTCTGGTTCGAGGAACTAGAAAAGTCGCTCAATAAAGAATCTTCGTATGAGGAGGTTATGGACAGAGTTCAAGCACTTAAATTGGCTAACTCTTTTATTTTAGATGCCGCTTTGCAATTAGCTAGATTAGCGGCGAAAAATTCAGGGTTTGCTATCGTGGCGCGCAGAGCGCTTTGGCTAAAGTCTTGGTCAGCGGATGTGTCTTCCAAGACAAAATTGCTTAACATCCCTTTCAAGGGTAAAACACTGTTTGGACCTGATTTGAAAGAGATTATTTCAGACATCACCGGGGGAAAGGGCCACGCCCTCCCTCAGGATAGGTCTTTTAAGGCTAAAAATAAGCCTAATTTTCGTCCCTTTCGCAGAAACGGACCAGCCTCTAATTCTACATCCTCTAAGCAAGAGGGTAATACTTCACAACCCAAACCAGCCTGGAGACCGATGCAAGGCTGGAACAAGGGTAAGCAGGCCAAGAAGCCTGCCACTGCTACCAAAACAGCATGAAGGGATGGCCCCCGATCCGGGACCGGATCTGGTGGGGGGCAGACTTTCTCTCTTTGCTCAGGCTTGGGCAAGAGATGTTCTGGATCCTTGGGCACTAGAAATAGTTTCTCAAGGTTATCTCCTGGAATTCAAGGAACTACCCCCAAGGGGAAGGTTCCACAGGTCTCAATTATCTTCAAACCAAATAAAAAGACAGGCATTCTTACATTGTGTAGAAGACCTGTTAAAGATGGGAGTAATTCATCCAGTTCCAATAAGAGAACAAGGGATGGGGTTTTATTCCAACCTGTTCATAGTTCCCAAAAAAGAGGGAACATTCAGACCAATTTTAGATCTCAAGATCCTAAACAAATTTCTCAGGGTTCCATCGTTCAAAATGGAAACCATTCGAACGATCCTTCCCACCATCCAGGAAGGTCAATTTATGACCACGGTGGATTTAAAGGATGCATACCTACATATTCCTATCCACAAGGAACATCATCAGTTCCTAAGGTTCGCTTTTCTGGACAAGCATTACCAGTTTGTGGCACTTCCATTCGGATTAGCCACTGCTCCGAGAATTTTCACAAAGGTACTAGGGTCCCTTCTAGCGGTTCTAAGACCAAGGGGCATTGCAGTAGTACCTTACTTGGACGACATCCTGATTCAAGCGTCGTCTCTGTCAAAAGCAAAGGCTCATACGGACATCGTCCTAGCCTTTCTCAGATCTCACGGATGGAAAGTGAACAAAGAAAAAAGTTCTCTGTCCCCGTCAACAAGAGTTCCCTTCTTGGGAACAATAATAGATTCCTTAGAAATGAGGATTTTTCTGACAGAGGTCAGAAAATCAAAAATCCTAAGCTCTTGTCAAGTACTTCATTCTGTTCTTCGTCCTTCCATAGCGCAGTGCATGGAAGTAATAGGATTGATGGTTGCAGCAATGGACATAGTTCCTTTTGCACGAATTCATCTAAGACCATTACAACTGTGCATGCTCAGACAGTGGAATGGGGATTATACAGACTTGTCTCCGACGATTCAAGTAGATCAAAAGACCAGAGATTCACTCCGTTGGTGGCTGATCCTGGACAATCTGTCACAGGGAATGAGCTTCCGCAGACCAGAGTGGGTCATTGTCACGACCGACACCAGTCTGGTGGGCTGGGGCGCGGTCTGGGAACCCCTGAAAGCTCAGGGTCTATGGTCTCGGGAAGAATCTCTTCTCCCGATAAACATTCTGGAACTGAGAGCGATATTCAATGCTCTCAAAGCTTGGCCTCAACTAGCAAAGGCCAAATTCATAAGGTTTCAATCAGACAACATGACGACTGTTGCATATATCAACCATCAGGGGGGAACAAGGAGTTCCCTGGCGATTGAAGAAGTGACCAAAATAATTCAATGGGCGGAGGATCACTCCTGCCACTTGTCTGCAATCCACATCCCAGGAGTGGAAAATTGGGAAGCGGATTTTCTGAGTCGTCAGACATTCCATCCGGGGGAGTGGGAACTCCATCCGGAAATCTTTGCCCAAATAACTCAATTATGGGGCATTCCAGACATGGATCTGATGGCGTCTCGTCAGAACTTCAAGGTTCCTTGCTACGGGTCCAAATCCAGGGATCCCAAGGCGACTCTAGTAGATGCACTAGTAGCACCTTGGACCTTCAACCTAGCTTATGTATTCCCACCGTTTCCTCTCATTCCCAGGCTGGTAGCCAGGATCAATCAGGAGAGGGCTTCGGTGATCTTGATAGCTCCTGCGTGGCCACGCAGGACTTGGTATGCAGACCTGGTGAATATGTCATCGGCTCCACCATGGAAGCTACCTTTGAGACAGGACCTTCTTGTTCAAGGTCCATTCGAACATGCGAATCTGGTTTCCCTCCAACTGACGGCTTGGAGATTGAACGCTTGATTTTATCAAAGCGTGGGTTTTCAGATTCTGTAATAGATACTCTGATTCAGGCTAGAAAGCCTGTAACTAGAAAAATTTACCATAAAATATGGAAAAAATATATCTGTTGGTGTGAATCTAAAAGATTCCCATGGAACAAGATAAAAATTCCTAAGATTCTATCCTTTCTACAAGAAGGTTTGGAGAAAGGATTATCTGCAAGTTCTCTGAAGGGACAGATCTCTGCTTTATCTGTTTTACTTCACAAAAGGCTGGCAGCTGTGCCAGATGTTCAAGCATTTGTTCAGGCTCTGGTTAGAATCAAGCCTGTTTACAGACCTTTGACTCCTCCCTGGAGTCTAAATCTAGTTCTTTCAGTTCTTCAAGGGGTTCCGTTTGAACCCTTACATTCCGTAGATATTAAGTTATTATCTTGGAAAGTTTTGTTTTTGGTTGCAATTTCTTCTGCTAGAAGAGTTTCAGAGTTATCTGCTCTGCAGTGTTCTCCGCCCTATCTGGTGTTCCATGCAGATAAGGTGGTTTTGCGTACTAAGCCTGGTTTTCTTTCGAAAGTTGTTTCCAACAAAAATATTAACCAGGAGATAGTTGTACCTTCTTTGTGTCCGAATCCAGTTTCAAAGAAGGAACGTTTGTTACACAATTTGGACGTAGTCCGTGCTCTAAAATTCTATTTAGAGGCTACTAAAGATTTCAGACAAACATCTTCTTTGTTTGTTGTTTATTCTGGTAAAAGGAGAGGTCAAAAAGCAACTTCTACCTCTCTTTCCTTTTGGCTTAAAAGCATTATCCGATTGGCTTATGAGACTGCCGGACGGCAGCCTCCTGAAAGAATCACAGCTCACTCCACTAGGGCTGTGGCTTCCACATGGGCCTTCAAGAACGAGGCTTCTGTTGACCAGATATGTAAGGCAGCGACTTGATCTTCTCTGCACACTTTTGCCAAATTTTACAAATTTGATACTTTTGCTTCTTCGGAGGCTATTTTTGAGAGAAAGGTTTTGCAAGCTGTGGTGCCTTCCGTTTAGGTGACCTGATTTGCTCCCTCCCTTCATCCGTGTCCTAAAGCTTTGGTATTGGTTCCCACAAGTAAGGATGACGCCGTGGACCGGACACACCTATGTTGGAGAAAACAGAATTTATGCTTACCTGATAAATTACTTTCTCCAACGGTGTGTCCGGTCCACGGCCCGCCCTGGTTTTTTTTTTAATCAGGTCTGATGAATTATTTTCTCTAACTACAGTCACCACGGTATCATATGGTTTCTCCTATGCATATTTCCTCCTGTCCGTCGGTCGAATGACTGGGGTAGGCGGAGCCTAGGACGGATCATGTGACCAGCTTTGCTGGGCTCTTTGCCATTTCCTGTTGGGGAGGAGAATATCCCACAAGTAAGGATGACGCCGTGGACCGGACACACCGTTGGAGAAAGTAATTTATCAGGTAAGCATAAATTCTGTTTTTTTTGTTAAGTTGCCTAATAATTATGCACAGTAATAGTCACCTGCACACACAGATATCCCCCTAAAATAGCTATAACTAAAAACAAACTAAAAACTACTTCCAAAACTATTCAGCTTTGATATTAATGAGTTTTTTGGGTTCATTGAGAACATGGTTGTTGTTCAATAATAAAATTAATCCTCAAAAATACAACTTGCCTAATAATTCTGCACTCCCTGTATATGTAAAGTAAAGAAAGAAAAAAATAAGGCGAGGACCTGTTGCCGCACCTTCAACATATTAGGTGATGTCAAATTGGAAAAAAAAATATGATAAGATGTTTATGACCGGTAGCAGGGAATCAAGACTATCAAAATATACATAAATGTAGACACACACACACATATATATATATATATATATATATATATATATATATATATATATATATATATATATATATATATATAGGGTAAGTGAATATGAAACTAAGAAACATAGTCTAATGTACACTCTGCTAAACCTGGTGTCGCCCAGAGCCCTTGGGTCGACTCCAGACCCCAGCAAAGACAAAAAAAAATAAATAAATGCCTCACTTATTCAAATACTTGAAACCCATTACTATAGTTGTATTGCGGCTGAATATGATAATCCCTACTCACTCAGGGTCTTCCCAATGCTACCAAAATGATGACATAATTTCAATCATTACTGCAACAGGACGTGAAATGGGATTAATAGCGGTGTTTGAGGGAAACCGTGATTTAGTCTCTGGTGTCTAACAAATGCACTCAGAGAACTGTAAACTATGTAAAAGTGGGGGGTGAGAAGTGTGGAGCCAACCGGGCAAAGATTTAGAAGCTATGATATAGGTGTGCCAGACGTTCAGTAAACACTCAAATACTATCTATATAGATGTGACTTAGTGGATACAGTCTAGTTAGTCTCATCTCTCCAAAAAGATATTGGTATATTAGGTTGTTAACAAATATATACATATGCATATTTATATATATACATACATTTTACACACACATACACACACACACATACATATATATATATATACACACACACACACACGTACACAGGACAAAAGACACCGAGGTAGCACACCTTAGCAAGTGAGAGAATATAGATAGCAGACATCTGTGATATATGTAGATTGTTGGATAAATAAAGACTCAAGATAAGTAATGAGCATATGAGGAGATCAACTTAATATATCTCACAGATCAATATTGCCTATATGCTAGTGGTAGAAATTATATAATTTATGACCCTTAACCATATCTGTCAAAATGGGCATTTACTTGAGCAGTTTGTAAAAGCTATATAAGTTTGAAACCTTTGTTTCATAGATAAAAAAAAACAAACAAAGGGGTCATGTATGGGAACATTGAAGGGTTATCCAATTAAGAAAATAAAAATAAAATGCCTATTGGATTTCTAGCTTTCTATTATCATATATGAAATAACTATATATGTATAGCAGACATTTCTAACATGTATGGACAACACAATACAATTAGCGATGATGAAGCAAAAAACCAAAAGAAACAATATATTACTGTTAAGCTACAAAATTAGATGAGTCACCTTCAGGCTTAATGCATTAGGTTAATAGGAGAGTAGTTCAAAAACAACTGTGAACAATTACATCAAGATGAACAAAGCCCCAATGTGCATACAAACAGCAAACAGTGATAACAGGTATAATTCTAGAAACATTGCTTTCTAACAGCTGTATAATATTTAGTTAAGGAGAGTCCTGGTGCAGTTCCTCATTTATTGACAGTACTAGCCTGCTTCAAAATAGGTCAGAGATGGTGTATATCCCAATGATAGTCCCTCACCCTGGAGCAACTGAGTTCCAGTAGAGATCAGGCCTTTTCCATCATAGGGAAACATCTCCGAAGTATGCAGAGGTCTGTTTTTGGGAAGGGCACACTTGATAGGGCAGTGATTTCTCTTTAAAAGCAACAATTCCTGCTACATTTTGAGATGTCACAAAGATAATTTGTGCAGTAGACTCCAACCAGCCGGCTCTGTGTGAAAAAACATGTTGGATGCCACCGAACCCACCGGATGCTGTAGCGTCCTGCAACAGAGGCCCCCCAGAGTTCAACGATTTTTCTGCATTCTAAGCCACCACCTGACTCCTCAGTAGGGGACACCCACAACCAACAACCTCTCATGGCCGGAACACAGCGAGTCCAGAGACGGACCGCCTGGGATAGTCTCTCGTTCCCCCTGAGGTGCGCATGCAGATGTGACGCCATCACCATCGGTCTGTTGAAAGTTTAAGGTATCCATAATCTGTAGCGGCCGTAGTATCAGGGAGGATACTAATGAGGTAAGGTTCATCTTAATTTTCTGAAAGTGTTCGTCAATGAGCCGTTGCGCATGTTATTCCCAGGCCTCCACAGCCGACATATTAGTACTGCACCGCGAGTACAAGTGAGTTCCTTGTAGGTAGGTCCACTACTGTCCTTAGTTATGTAGAATAATAGTGGCTATGTAGACCCAGACACCTGGGGAGGGAGTATATTACGATCAACTTGTTCCTCATTCAATATAGGTTGCCAATGTGAGAGGGCCCGGTAGGTAAAATGACAGTGCTTACCACATGGCTAAGTTGAAGGGCTAAAACTTTGCTTGCATCCTCTGCATAGGGCTTCTCTCTGCCTTATATTCTTGTGTGGGTGCATATGAGATCTTAGGCATTATAATAGGAAATTGAGGCTTGTAATATTGAGATATTTTCTTTTTTATAGTCCATAAGCCTGGAGCTCTGCTCAGACACGTTTGACCTCTTTGGCGGTTGGCTCCGCCCCCCAAATTTAAACTTTTTATGATTTAGATAGTGCATGCAATTTTAAGCAACTTTCCAATTTACTGTTATCAATTTTGCTTTGTTCACTTGGTATTCTTTGTTGAAAGCTAAATATAGGTAGGCTCATATGCTAATTTATAAGCCTTTGAAGGCCGGCTCTTGTCTCAGTGCATTTTGACAGTTTTTTTTTTTACAGCAAGACAGTGCTAGTTTATGTTTGTCATATAGATAACATTGTGCTCACTCCTGTGGTGTCAGCATGGACTGGCTAAAATGCAAGTCTGTCAAAAGAACTGAGATAAGGGGGCAGTCTGCAGAGGCTTAGATACATTGTAATTACAGAGGTAAAAAGTATATTAATATAGCAGTGTTTGTTATGCAAAGCTGGGGAATGGGTAATAAAGGGATTATCTATATTTGTAAGCAATAACAATGCTGAAGTAGACTTTCCTTTTGAGGTAATATGTTCTGATGTTGAAACGATCAGGCAGCATATGTTTGCACATAATTTGTTCACTGGATATATTGCTTTAATCCTCATAAGAACTAATCCCATAGCTGCATTGGTTAAACAGTAAACTTGTAGCATAAACATAAAAAAAACAAAAAAAAATTGTTTTGATTAATAGGAGCTTTTCTTTCCAAACTGCTGAATGTAATAGAGGGCATTTTAAAATGTATAGTGAAGAAAAACGTAATGAGCTAGATTACAAGGGGTGTGCTATTTAGCTCTCCTGCTGGAGTGTAACCTGACAGGAGTTATTATTTCACATTCCTAAATTCCTCACATACAGGAATGTTATTTCTTTCATACAGGTGGTTAGAGTCCATGATCCATTACTCGTGGGAATTACCCTTCTCTACCACTAGGGGGAGGCAAAGAGTACCAAACCCCAAAAGCTCCATAAAACTCCTCCCACCTCACACATACCTCAGTCTTTACTTTGCCTCTGCTGGAGGTGGTTGAAGAATGAAGATGTGTGTTTGATTTTTTGATACATTTTTCATAAACCCTTATTAATCAGTCACAGGGACTTGTCTTTTGCTTCCCTTTATGGGTCTGCTTATAATTCTATTTCCATAACCTCTGCTAATATGTTTCAGTACTGGTTTGGCATTTTGCTGCTTTTTTGTTAATGGACGAGTGTCTATTGGATAATGCTATTGTAATGCTTCCTGCCATGAATTGTTTTTAAAGGGGAGGAGGTATTTGAATGTATATTAAAGATAACTTCATGTCATTATAAATAGAAGAGTCAACTGGAGATAAAGCTATACTAGATTTATTGCTATCAAACAATATATAAATAATATCAAACATAGAAGTCAAAGAACATTTAGGACACCGTGGTCATATCATGTTCACATTTGAAATCACTTTCCATAAACAGTGTTACAAAAGGTTCGTTCAAGACTTTTAAAAAAGTAAGAAAAAAGTTTTTCTCTTGTTAAGTGTGTTCAGTCCACGGGTCATCCATTACTTATGGGATATATTCTCCTTCCCAACAGGAAGTTGCAAGAGGATCACCCAAGCAGAGCTGCTATATAGCTCCTCCCCTCACATGTCATATCCAGTCATTCTCTTGCAACCCTCAACAAAGAAGGAGGTCGCGAGAGGAGTTGGAGTTTTTACTTAATTATTCTTCAATCAGAAGTTTGTTATTTTAAATGGCACCGGAGTGTGCTGTTTTTTCTATCTCAGGCAGTATTTGGAAGAAGGAACTGCCTGCGTTTTCTATGATCTTAGCAGGCGTAACTAAGATCCACTGGCTGTTCTCGACATTCTGAGGAGTGGGGTAACTTCAGAAAATGGGAATAGCATGCGGGGTCTCCCGCAAATGAGGTATGTGCAGTACAATATTTTCTGGGAATGGAATTGACTAAGAAAACACTGCTGTTACCCGTATGATGTAAGTACAGCCTTAAATGCAGTAGTAATGACTGGTATCAGGCTGATAAATGTATGCACAGTAGAGTTATTTTCTAGGGACTAGAATTTGACTGAAAAAATACTGTTAATACTGATATAATGTGTTTTTACACAGCATCTGAAATGTTGTTTTTTCAAACGTTTACTGGCATGTTAATCGTTTTGTGAGGTACTTTGGTGATAAATCTTTTTGGGCATGATTTTTTTCCACATGGCTAACGTATATTTCTGCATAGAAACCGTTATATCAGGTCTCCCACTGTTGTAATAGGAGTGGGAGGGACCTTTTTTTAGCGCCTTGTTGCGCAGTTAGAATTCTAGCACAGTCTTCCTGCTTCTTCCTCTTTGATCCAGGTCTCCAGAGAGCTCAGGGATCTTCAAAAGTCGTTTTTGAGGGAGGTTATCAGTCACAGCAGACCTGTGACAGTTTGTTTGACTGTGATAAAAGCGTTAAATCTTAATTTGATATCCGTTTTTGGGTACTGAGGGGTTAATCATCCTTTTGCTAATGGGTGCAATCCTCTGCTAATTAATACATTTAAAGAATTGTTGACTATAACTGAATTAGTTCTTTGTTATTGAACTGTGTTTTTTAAAAAAAAAAAAAAAGCGCTGCAGCGTTTTTTATATTGCTTGTAAACTTATTGAAAGTAATTTCCAAGCTTGCTAGCTTCATTGCTAGTCTGTTTAAACATGTCTGATACAGAGGAATCTGCTTGTTCATTATGTTTAAAAGCCGATGTGGAGCCCAATAGAAATATGTGTACCAATTGTATTGATATTACTTTGAATAAAAGTCAATCTGTACCGATAAAGAAATTATCACCAGACAACGAGGGGGAAGTTATGCCGTCTAACTCTCCTCACGTGTCAGTACCTTCGTCTCCCGCTCGGGAGGTGCGTAAGATTGAGGCGCCAAGTACATCAAGGCCCTTACAAATCACTTAACATGATATGGCTAATGTTATGAAAGAAGTATTATACAATATGCCCGAGTTAAGAGGCAAGCGCGACAGCTTTGGGTTAAGGA
Source organism: Bombina bombina (assembly GCF_027579735.1). Lineage (NCBI taxonomy): Eukaryota > Metazoa > Chordata > Amphibia > Anura > Bombinatoridae > Bombina > Bombina bombina. The sequence continues at coordinate 653,530,167 of NC_069502.1, read as the reverse complement.
CAGAGCGCGCAGATGACACGAGAGCCATGTCTGATACTGCGTCTCAATTTGCAGAACATGAGGACGGAGAGCTTCATTCTGTGGGTGACGGTTCTGATTCGGGGAGACCGGATTCAGAAATTTCAAATTTTAAATTTAAGCTTGAGAACCTCCGCATGTTGCTAGGGGAGGTGTTAGCGGCTCTGAATGATTGTGACACGGTGGCAATCCCAGAGAAATTATGTAGGCTGGATAAATACTATGCGGTACCGGTGTGTACTGACGTTTTTCCTATACCAAAGAGGCTTACAGAGATTATTAGCAAGGAGTGAGATAGACCCGGTGTGCCTTTTTCCCCTCCTCCGATATTTAGAAAAATGTTCCCTATAGACGCCACCACACGAGACTTATGGCAGACGGTCCCTAAGGTGGAGGGAGCAGTTTCTACTTTAGCCAAGAGTACCACTATCCCGGTGGAGGATAGCTGTGCTTTGTCAGATCCAATGGATAAAAAATTAGAGGGTTACCTTAAGAAAATGTTTGTTCAACAAGGTTTTATATTACAGCCTCTTGCATGCATTGCGCCTGTCACTGCTGCAGCGGCATTCTGGTTTGAGTCTCTGGAAGAGGCGATTCGCACAGCACCATTGGATGAATCTTTGAGCAAGATTAGAACCCTTAAGCTGGCTAATGCGTTTGTTTTGGATGCCGTAGTGCATTTAACCAAACTTACGGCTAAGAATTCCGGATTCGCCATACAGGCGCGCAGAGCGCTATGGCTTAAATCCTGGTCAGCAGATGTAACTTCTAAGTCTAAACTACTAAACATTCCTTTCAAAGGGCAGACCTTATTCGGGCCCGGCTTGAAGGAAATTATTGCTGACATTACTGGAGGTAAGGGCCACACCCTTCCTCAGGACAGGGCCAAATCAAAGGCCAAACAGTCTAATTTTCGTGCCTTTCGTAATTTCAAGGCAGGAGCAGCATCAACTTCCTCCGCTCCAAAACAGGAAGGAACTACTGCTCGTTACAGACAGGGTTGGAAAGGCAACCAGTCATGGAACAAGGGCAAGCAGGCCAGAAAGCCTACTTCCGCCCCTAAGACAGCATGAAGGCAGGGCCCCCTTTCCGGAGACGGATCTAGTGGGGGGCAGACTTTCTCTCTTCGCCCAGGCTTGGGCAAGAAATGTACAGGATCCCTGGACGTTGGAGATTATATCTCAGGGATACCTTCTGGATTTCAAAACTTCTCCTCCACAAGGGAGGTTTCATCTGTCAAGGTTATCAACAAACCTAGTAAAGAAAGAGGCATTTCTACAATGTGTACAAGACCTCTTAGTGATGGGAGTGATCCACCCAGTTCCGCGAACGGAACAGGGGCAAGGGTTTTATTCAAATCTGTTTGTGGTTCCCAAGAAAGAGGGAACCTTCAGACCAATCTTAGACTTAAAAATCTTAAACAAATTCCTAAGGGTTCCATCGTTCAAGATGGAAACCATTCGGACCATCCTACCCATGATCCAAGAGGGTCAATATATGACCACAGTGGACTTAAAGGATGCCTACCTTCACATACCGATTCACAAAGATCATTATCGGTACCTAAGGTTTGCCTTTCTAGACAGGCATTACCAGTTTGTAGCTCTTCCCTTCGGGTTAGCTACGGCCCCGAGAATTTTTACAAAGGTTCTGGGCTCACTTCTGGCGGTACTAAGACCACGAGGCATAGCGGTGGCTCCGTACCTAGACGACATTCTGATACAAGCGTCAAGTTTTCAAAATGCAAAGTCTCATACAGAGATAGTTCTAGCATTTCTGAGGTCGCATGGGTGGAAAGTGAACGTGGAAAAGAGTTCTCTGTTACCACTCACAAGGGTCCCTTTTCTAGGGACTCTTATAGATTCTGTAGAGATGAAGATTTACCTGACGGAGTCCAGGTTATCAAAGATTCTCAATGCTTGCCGTGTCCTTCACTCCATTCCAAGCCCATCAGTAGCTCAGTGCATGGAAGTAATCAGCTTAATGGTCGCGGCAATGGACATAGTGCCATTTGCGCGCCTACATCTCAGATCGCTGCAACTATGCATGCTAAGTCAATGGAACGGGGATTACTCAGATCTGTCCCTTTGCTAAATCTGGACCAGGAGACCAGAGATTCTCTTCTCTGGTGGTTGTCACAGGTTCATCTGTCCAAAGGAATGACTTTTCGCAGACCAGATTGGACGATTGTAACAACAGATGCCAGCCTACTAGGCTGGGGAGCAGTCTGGAACTCCCTGAAGGCTCAGGGATCGTGGACTCAGGAGGAGAAACTCCTCCCGATAAACATTCTAGAATTAAGAGCAATATTCAATGCTCTTCTAGCTTGGCCTCAGTTAGCAACACTGAGGTTCATCAGATTTCAGTCGGACAACATCACGACTGTGGCTTACATCAATCATCAAGGGGGAACCAGGAGTTCCCTAGCGATGTTGGAAGTCTCGAAGATAATTCGCTGGGCAGAGTCTCACTCTTGCCACCTGTCAGCGATCTACATCCCAGGCGTGGAGAACTGGGAGGCGGATTTTCTAAGTCGCCAGACCTTTCATCCGGGGGAGTGGGAACTCCACCCGGAGGTATTTGCTCAACTGATTCGTCGTTGGGGCAAACCGGATCTGGATCTCATGGCATCTCGCCAGAACGCCAAGCTTCCTTGTTACGGATCCAGGTCCAGGGACCCGGGTGCGGTGCTAGTAGATGCACTAGCAGCCCATTGGGTTTTCAACATAGCTTATGTGTTTCCATCTTTTCCGTTGCTACCTTGACTGATTGCCAGGATCAAACAGGAGAGAGCATCGGTGATTCTGATAGCGCCTGCGTGGCCACGCAGGACCTGGTATGCAGACCTAGTGGACATGTCGTCCTGTCCACCATGGTCTCTACCCCTGACGCAGGACCTTCTAATTCAGGGTCCTTTCAACCATCCAAACCTAATTTCTCTGAGGCTGACTGCTTGGAAATTGAACGCTTGATTCTATCAAAGCGTGGGTTTTCGGATTCGGTTATTGATACATTAATACAGGCTCGGAAACATGTTACCAGAAAAATTTACCACAAGATATGGCGTAAATATTTATATTGGTGTGAATCCAAGAGTTACTCATGGAGTAAGGTTAGGATTCCTAGGATATTGTCTTTTCTACAAGAGGGTTTAGAAAAGGGCTTATCCGCTAGTTCACTAAAGGGACAGATTTCTGCTCTGTCTATTCTTTTACACAAGCATCTGGCAGAGAATCCAGACGTCCAGGCTTTTTGTCAGGCTTTGGCTAGGATTAAGCCTGTGTTTAAAACTGTTGCTCCTCCGTGGAGCTTAAACTTGGTTCTTAAAGTTCTTCAGGGTGTTCCGTTTGAACCCCTTCATTCCATTGATATTAAGCTTTTATCTTGGAAAGTTCTGTTTTTGATGGCTATTTCCTCGGCTCAAAGAGTCTCAGAGTTATCTGCCTTACATTGTGATTCTCCTTATCTGATCTTTCATTCAGACAAGGTAGTCCTGCGTACTAAACCTGGGTTTTTACCTAAGGTTGTTTCTAACAGGAATATCAATCAAGAGATTGTTGTTCCATCGTTATGCCCTAATCCTTCTTCAAAGAAGGAACGTCTTTTGCATAATCTAGACGTGGTCCGTGCCCTGAAGTTCTACTTACAGGCAACTAAAGATTTTCGACAAACTTCTTCTCTGTTTGTCGTTTACTCTGGACAGAGGAGAGGTCAAAAGGCTTCGGCTACCTCTCTCTCTTTTTGGCTTCGTAGCATAATACGCTTAGCCTATGAGACTGCTGGACAGCAGCCTCCTGAAAAAATTACAGCTCATTCCACTAGAGCTGTGGCTTCCACCTGGGCCTTTAAGAATGAGGCCTCTGTTGAACAGATTTGCAAGGCTGCAACTTGGTCTTCACTTCATACTTTTTCCAAATTTTACAAATTTGACACTTTTGCTTCTTCGGAGGCTGTTTTTGGGAGAAAGGTTCAACAGGCAGTGGTTCCTTCTGTTTAATGTTCCTGCCTTGTCCCTCCCATCATCCGTGTACTTTAGCTTTGGTATTGGTATCCCATAAGTAATGGATGACCTGTGGACTGAACACACTTAACAAGAGAAAACATAATTTATGCTTACCTGATAAATTTATTTCTCTTGTAGTGTGTTCAGTCCACGGCCCGCCCTGTCTTTTTGAGGCAGGTTCTAAATTTTTTAGATTTTTAAATTAAATTTTAAATTATAACTCCAGTCACCACTGCACCCTATAGTTTCTCCTTTCTCGTCTTGTTTCGGTCGAATGACTGGATATGACATGTGAGGGGAGGAGCTATATAGCAGCTCTGCTTGGGTGATCCTCTTGCAACTTCCTGTTGGGAAGGAGAATATATCCCATAAGTAATGGATGACCCGTGGACTGAACACACTGCAAGAGAAATAAATTTATCAGGTAAGCATAAATTATGTTTTTTGCACTTGTCGTGGTATTTTACTTAAAAGGGATTTTAGGGCTGTATCACATTTAATAGATTTTTCCTTTTTATTCTGATTTTGATGTGAATTCTTTCAGATTTCACAGATTTGTTTTCTGATTTTGATGCAAATAATATCACAGATTCAGATTTTTTTAAAGGTAAAAGGAAAGTTGTTTTTTTGTAGTAATTGAGACAACTAAGGAATTGAGTTTTTCACACTTCCCCTTTAAGAGCACTTCAAATTTATAATGAGGGTTATTCTTATTTTTTGCAAGACATATAAAAGGAGTTGTCCCTTTCATGTTATAAATAATGATATACACTCACCGGCCACTTGGTTAGTTACACCTTGCTAATACCGGGCTGGACCCCCTTTTGCCTTCAGAACTGCCTTAATTCTTCGTGGCATAGATTCAAAAAGGTGTTGGAAACATTCCACAGACATTTTGGTCCATATTGACATGATAGCATCACGCAGTTGCTGCAGATTTGTCAGCTGCACATCCATGATGCAAATCTCCTGTTCCACCACATCCCAAAGGTGCTCTATTGGATTGAGGTCTGGTTACTGTGAAGGCCATTGGAGTACAGTGAACTCATTGTTAGGTTCAAGAAACCAGTTTCAGATGATTTGAGCTTTGTGACATGGTGCAGTATCCTGCTGGAAGAAACCATCAGAAGATGAGTACACTGTAGTCATAAAGGGATTGGACATGGTCAGCAACAATACTCAGGTAGGCAGTGGCATTTAAAAAATGCTCAATTGGTACTAAGGGGCCCAAAGTGTGCCAAGAAGATATCCCCCACAGCATTACATCACCACCACCTGCCTGAACCGTTGATACAAGGCAGGATGGATCCATGCTTTCATGTTGTTTACGCCAAATTCTGACCCTACCATCTGAATGTAGCAGCTAAAATCGAGACTCAGTAGACCAGGCAACATTTTTCCAATCTTCTATTGTCCAATTTTGGTGAGCCTGTGCGAATTGTAGCCTTAGTTTCCTGTTCTTAGCAGACAGCAGTGGCACCCGGTGTGGTCTTCTGCTGTTGTAGCCCATCTGCTTCAAGGTTCGACGTGTTGTGCATTCATAGATGGTATTCTGCATACCTTGGTTATTTGAGTTAATGTTGCCTTTCTATCATCTTGAACCAGTCTGCCCATCTTCCTTTGACAATCAATAAGGCACTTTCGTCCACACAACTGCTGCTCACTGGATATTTTTTCTTTTTCTAACCATTTTTGTGTAAACCCTAGAGATGGTTGTGCGTGAGAATCCCAGTAGATCAGCAGTTTTTGAAATACTCAGACCAGCCAGTCTGGCACCAACAACCATGCCATGTTCAAAGTCACTTAAATCCCCTTTCCCATTCTGATGCTCGGTTTGAACTTCAGCAAGTCGTCTTCACCACGTCTAGATGCCTAAATGCATTGAGTTGCTGTCATGTGATTGGCTGATTAGCAATTTGTTTTACCAAGCAATTGAACAGGTGTACCTAATAAAGTGGCCGGTGAGTGTATAATATGTTTTCTTATCCTATACTATAAAAGGCCAAGTGTGTTTGTCCGAAGCTGTCATGCGCTGTAGAGACAGCACGAGGACAAACACACCTGGCCTTAGATTCCCTACCTAATCTGCCGACTGCCGCGAGAAGAAGTGGGCGTGTCCGAGCGTGCATGGGGGGCGTGATCTAGCGCGAAGGTCCGTGAAGGGGGCATGGCCGGGGGCGGGGGCAGGGCCGTGAAAGGCCATGGAGAGAGCTCAAACAGCTCAAAAGAGGGGAGAGAGAGATCAAGAGGGGAGAAAGAGACATGGGGAGAGAGAGGGGGGAGAAGGAGAGGGAGAGAGAGGGGAGAGAGAAAGAGGGGAGATAAGGAGAGAGAGGGGGAGAGAGAGAGAGAGAGAGGGGAGAAAGAGAGGGGGAGAGTGAGAGAGAGAGACAGAGGGGGGAGATAGAGAGAGAGGAGAAAGAGAGGGAGAAGTGGGGATGGGGAGAGAGAGAGGAGAGTGAGGGGAGAGAGAGAGGGGAGATGTGGAGAGAGAGAGAGAGGGGAGAGAGAGAAAGAGAGAGTGGAGAGAGAGAGAGAAAGAGAGGGGGAGAGGGAGAGAGAGAGAGGGGAGAGAGAGAAAGAGAGAGGGGAGAGAGAGAGGGGGGAGAGAGAGAGAGAAAGAGAGAGTGGAGAGAGAGAGAGAAAGATAGAGGGGGAGAGAGAGAGAGGGGAGAGAGAGAGGGGAGAGAAAGAGAGTGGGGAGAGAGAGGGGGGAGAGAGAGGGAGAGTTGAGAGAGAGGGGGGGGGGAAAGAGAGAGAGAGGGGGAGAGAGAGATAGATAGAGGGGAGATGGAGAGAGAGAGAGGGGAGAGAGAGAGGGAGAGAGCGCGCAAAAGAGGGGGGGAGAGAGAGAGAGCGCAAAAGAAAGGGGGGAGAGAGAGAGCTCAAAAGAGAGGGGGAGACAGAGCGCAAAAGAGAGGGGGGAGAGAGAGAAAGCAAAAGAGAGTGGGAGGGAGAGAACGCAAGGGGTGGGACCACTGTACTGCAAAAAAACATAATTTATGTAAGAACTTACCTGATAAATTCATTTCTTTCATATTAGCAAGAGTCCATGAGCTAGTGACGTATGGGATATACATTCCTACCAGGAGGGGCAAAGTTTCCCAAACCTCAAAATGCCTATAAATACACCCCTCACCACACCCACAATTCAGTTTAAAGAATAGCCAAGAAGTGGGGTGATAAAAAAAGGAGCGAAAGCATCAAAATAAGGAATTGGAATAATTGGGCTTTATACAAAAAAATCATAACCACCACAAAAAGGGTGGGCCTCATGGACTCATCCTAATATGAAAGAAATGAATTTATCAGGTAAGTTCTTACATAAATTATGTTTTCTTTCATGTAATTAGCAAGAGTCCATGAGCTAGTGACGTATGGGATAATAAATACGCAAGATGTGGAATTTCCACGCAAGAGTCACTAGAGAGGGAGGGATAAAATAAAGACAGCCAATTACGCTGAAAAATAATAATCCACAACCAAAAACAAAAATTTTAATCTTAATAATGAAAAAAACTGAAATTATAAGCAGAAGAATCAAACTGAAACAGCTGCCTGAAGTACTTTTCTACCAAAAACTGCTTCAGAAGAAGTAAAAGTATGCAAAGAAGACCAAGTTGCTGCTTTGCAAATCTGATCAACAGAAGCTTCATTCCTAAACGCCCAGGAAGTAGAAACTGACCTAGTAGAATGAGCCATAATTCTTTGAGGCGGGGATTTACCCGACTCTACATAAGCATGATGAATCAAAGACTTTAACCAAGACGCCAAAGAAATGGCGGAGGCCTTCTGACCTTTTCTGGACCCAGAAAAGATAACAAATAGACTAGAAGTCTTTCTAAAATCTTTAGTAGCTTCAACATAATATTTCAAAGCTCTTACTACATCCAAAGAATGTAAAGATCTCTCCTTTGAATTCGTAGGATTAGGACACAATGAAGGAACAACAATTTCTCTACTAATGTTTTTAGAATTCACAACCTTAGGTAAAAATTGAAAAGAAGTCCGCAACACTGCCTTATCCTGATGAAAAATCAGAAAAGGAGATTCACAAGAAAGAGCAGATAGCCCAGAAACTCTTCTAGCAGAAGAGATAGCCAAAAGGAACAGAACTTCCCAAGAAAGTAATATAATGTCCAGAGAATGCATAGGTTCAAACGGAGGGGCTTGTAAAGCCCTCAGAACCAAATTAAGACTCCAAGGAGGAGAGATTGATGTAATGACAGGTTTGATATGAACCAAAGCCTGTACAAAACAATGAATATCAGGAAGATTAGCAATCTTTCTGTGAAAAAGAACAGAAAGAGCAGAGATTTGTCCTTTCAAGGAACTTGCAGACAAACCTTTATCCAAACCATCCTGAAGAAACTGTAAAATTCTAGGAATTCTAAAAGAATACCAGGAGAATTTATGAGAAGAACACCAAGAAATGTAAGTCTTCCAGACTCGATAATAAATCCTCCTAGACACAGATTTACGAGCCTGTAACATAGTATTAATTACTGAGTCAGAGAAACCTCTATGACTAAGAATCAAGCGTTCAATTTCCATACCTTCAAATTTAATGATTTTAGATCCTGATGGAAAAATGGGCCTTGAGATAGAAGGTCTGGTCTTAACGGAAGAGTCCAAAGTTGGTAACTGGCCATCCGAATGAGATCCGCATACCAAAACCTGTGTGGCCATGCTGGAGCCACCAGCAGTACAAACGAACGTTCCATTAGAATTTTGGAAATCACTTTTGGAAGAAGAACTAGAGGCGGGAAGATATAGGCAGGATGATAATTCCAAGGAAGCGACAACGCGTCCACTGCCTCCGCCTGAGGATCCCTGAATCTGGACAGATACCTGGGAAGTTTCTTGTTTAGATAAGAGGCCATCAGATCTATTTCTGGAAGTACCCAGATTTGAACAATCTGAAGAAATACCTCTGGGTGAAGGGACCATTCGCCCGGATGTAACGTCTGGCGACTGAGATAATCCGCTTCCCAATTGTCTACACCTGGGATGTGAACCGCAGAGATTAGACAGGAGCTGGATTCCGCCCATACAAGTATCCGAGATACTTCTTTCATAGCCTGAGGACTGTGAGTCCCACCCTGATGATTGACATATGCCATGGTTGTGACATTGTCTGTCTGAAAACAAATAAACAATTCTCTCTTCAGAAGAGGCCAGAACTGAAGAGCTCTGAAAATCACACGGAGTTCCAAAATGTTGATTGGTAATCTCGCCTCCTGAGATTCCCAAACCCCCTGCGCTGTCAGAGATCCCCATACAGCTCCCCAACCTGACAGACTCGCATCTGTTGAGATCACAGTTCAGGTTGGACGAACAAAAGAAGCCCCTTGGACTAAACGATGGTGATCTATCCACCACGTCAGAGAGTGTCGTACATTGGGATTTAAGGATATTAATTGTGATATCTTTGTATAATCCCTGCACCATTGGTTCAGCATACAAAGCTGAAGAGGTCGCATGTGAAAACGAGCAAAGGGGATCGCGTCCGATGCAGCAGTCTTGAGACCTAGAATTTCCATGCATAAAGCTACCGAAGGGAATGATTGAGACTGAAGGTTTCGACAGGCTGAAACCAATTTCAGACGTCTCTTTTCTGTTAGAGACATGGTCATGGACACTGAATCTATTTGAAAACCCAAAAAGGTTACCTTTGTCTGAGGAATCTACGAACTCTTTGGTAAATTGATCCTCCAACCATGTCTTTGAAGAAACGACACAAGTTGATTCGTATGAGATTCTGCAGAATGTGAAGACTGAGCAAGTACCAAGATATCGTCCAAATAAGCAAATACCGCAATACCCTGTTCTCTGATTACAGAAAGAAGGGCACCGAGAACCTTTGAAAAGATCCTTGGAGCTGTTGCTAGGCCAAACGGAAGGGCCACAAACTGGTAATGCTTGTCTAGAAAAGAGAATCTCAGAAACTGAAAGTGATCTGGATGAATCGGAATATGAAGATATGCATCCTGTAAATCTATTGTGGACATATAATGCCCTTGCTGAACAAAAGGCAGAATAGTCCTTATAGTTACCATTTTGAATGTTGGTATCCTTACATAACGATTCAATATCTTTAAATCCAGAACTGGTCTGAAGGAATTCTCCTTCTTTGGTACAATGAATAGATTTGAGTAAAACCCCAGACCCTGTTCCAGAACTGGAACTGGCACAATTACTCCAGCCAACTCGAGATCTGAAACACATTTCAGAAATGCCTGAGCCTTCACTGGATTTATTGGAATGCGAGAGAGAAAAAATATCTTCGCAGGCAGCCTTACCTTGAAACCTATTCTGTACCCTTGTGAAACAATGCTCTGAATCCAAAGACTGTGAATCGAATTGATCCAAACGTCTTTGAAAAATCGTAACCTGCCCCCTACCAGCTGTGCTGGAATGAGGGCCGCACCTTCATGTGGACTTAGGAGCTGGTTTTGACTTTCTAAAAGGCTTGGATTTATTCCAGATTGGAGAAGGTTTCCAAACAGAAACCGTTCCTTTAGGGGAAGGGTCAGGCTTCTGTTCCTTATTCTGACGAAAGGAACGAAAACGATTAGCAGCCCTATATTTACCTTTAGATTTTTTGTCCTGAGGCAAAAAAGTTCCTTTCCCCCCGGTAACAGTTGAAATAATAGAATCCAACTGGGAACCAAATAATTTATTACCTTGGAAAGAAAGAGAAAGCAAAGTTGACTTAGAAGACATATCTGCATTCCAAGTTTTAAGCCATAAAGCTCTTCTAGCTAAAATAGCTAAAGACATATACCTGACATCAACTCTAATGATATCAAAGATGGCATCACAAATAAAGTTATTAGCATGTTGGAGAAGTTTAACAATGCTATGAGCATTATGGTCTGATACTTGTTGTGCTAAAGCCTCTAACCAAAAAGTGGAAGCGGCAGCAACATCAGCCAAAGAAATAGCAGGTCTAAGAAGATTACCTGAACATAAATAAGCTTTCCTTAGAAAGGATTCAATCTTCCTATCTAAAGGATCCTTAAAGGAAGTACTATCTGCTGTAGGAATAGCAGTACGTTTAGCAAGAGTAGAGATAGCCCCATCAACTTTAGGGATTTTGTCCCAAAACTCTAATCTGTCAGATGGCACAGGATACAATTTCTTAAACCTTTGAGAAGGAGTAAATGAAGTACCCAGATTATTCCATTCCCTAGAAATTACTTCAGAAATAGCATCAGGGACAGGAAAAACTTCTGGAATAACTATAGGAGGTTTAAAAACTGAATTTAAACGCTTAGTAGATTTAGTATCAAGAGGACTAGAATCCTCCATCTCTAATGCGATTAAAACTTCTTTAAGTAGGGGGCGGAGCTAGCCATCAAGGGAGCAGGACGTGTTTCTCTGAAGCTCCTGGCCTTATATACCATATGACAGTTCTTATTCCTATAAATTACCACCAAGGGATTCAAGGCTTATACACTGGTGAGAAGAGCAGTATTTACTGAGCTGGGAGACAGATGGAGACTTAAAGTTGCTAAGAAGACCCCACTTTTCTACAGGGAGACAACCACGCGGTTCTACATGTTATTTATTGATTGTAGAATCTAGCACCACCGCACCCTATATATAATAGTAGCCTGGTCAAAAAGCATCTCTACTGCCAGAAACAGCAACATAACTGGGGATAACGAATCCTTGGGAGCAGCGATAAGGAGATTTACTGACTCAATATAGCTTGGATCCCTATCTAACATGGCGGCGATACTACAATCATTGCGACAACTAGAGGCTAAAATGGACTATCACTTCCTCTCACTACATAGAGAACTTAATCCTCAGCAGCGCCATATGGGAGAGGAGTTTGGACCCAGCTTAAGGGATCTGCAGTATATAGATCATATCCCAGCCGCCTCCTCCTCATCTCCAATACAACAGTATGGTGCTATCAGTGACTTTGACCGCTCACTAACGGTCTCTCACCAACCCACCTAATTAGGGGACATTTCGTCTCTGCTGCACGCAGCCATAGTGGAGAGACCAGATGCTTGCTTCAGGGCTGAGATCAGGCATATGAAGACAGCGGATGCGGCTGATCTCGCGGAACATAGCGCTCGCAGAGGGGCCTTTGATCTTCCCCCAGCTACCGGGACCACTGCTCCAGAGACCGGACAAACCTCACTCCCGAATTTTGCCCCAGAGGAACCCTCTCACCTACAGAAGGGGAGCTCTAGTGATGGCAGATCATGGAGACCTTTAAAGATACCTCTTTGCAGCGGAGTGTGGTTGGTCAGCCTTTTATTACAGGACACTACAGGCACAACACCTATGATAGATCCCTTTCAAGCCCAGAACATGTCACTTGCTCTCCCTCACGCTGACCTGCCCGTAATTGGTATTGGTTAGAGGACTCTTCTATCCTTACATTACATGATTTCTATATATTTTATTTTTTATTTTTTTTCATGACCCCCAGCTAAAAAGTTTATTGTTACTTAACCATGGCGTTATTGTCTTGTTCAGTGATGTATTTGCTATACTGGTTTCCTAGGAAATATTTGCCTATAGCTCTATTAAGAGTAAATGTTTATAAAATGTATGTGTTCCCAAATTACACTTTTATATAAGTTTGAGAAAGATTTAGATATTTGCCTCTTTACGTATTAGAATAGGCAGGCTGTGAGAGTGCTGCCACCTTACATATGGTCATATATAGGTGTTTATTTGTGCTTGCAGGAGGGCTCATTTGTGTCTCTTTAATCTGCCCTGCCCTAATATTCACCCAAAAGGTATACTGTTATACTACAGAATCTAGCGCTACTGACAGACAAGTCTCTTATTATCTCACTTTAGGGGTAATGTTTGTTTAATTATAAGTTAAATGTCAAAATTGTATATGCTTGGAGAATGGGTTTGATGTGTGATGTCTTTTATTGTCATTCATACAGAGTTGCTTAGTCCCTGAGAATCAGTTCAGACTATTTTTCACCATAACATAAATGTCATGATAATCAAAGTGTCTTTGTTCCTAATACAGGCAACTCCCTCATAGGCTAGGGATGAGTAACCCCTGCTTCCTTGTACTGTAACACTTGCCAGCATTAGTTTCTATTATTGGCATAACTGTCCTCTTAAGACCCAATAATACAATCTAAATAATGCAGATTATGTATATAATAGGTTCATTTACATATCTTAGTTTCCAAATGTCCGCGGGCTTGTGTTATTGTTGAATGCCTTAAGGTGATGCATACTGGCTAATAACATCCCAGCTAGGACCTTACAGAGACAGTCTATACTCTATCTCAATTGGGATGCCACTCCTACTTATAGCTACCATCTTTTCTATACTAAGGATATATATGAGAATTACTCTGCAAGCCTTATTATCGTTCTTTCTCAAGAAAATGATATTGAGATGGCTTGTACAAATTATCTGTCACTGCTGGGCCCCTCTCCTTCCTTTCCTGCCGGTACTGGTTGCCTGCGGGTCATACCCCTTTTCCTTTTTCCCGCATCGTCTATAGCTGACATTTCCCCAGGAGAGGGGCTCACCCAATATAACTTATGGCTCCGTCCCCCCCCTCCCACCCTCACCTTTAGCTACTGTCCACCCCCATTTTAGGTGGACAAATAAGCGGTATTTACCCGCTATTGATATCATTCTGTTATAAGTTGCTCTTAGCCTTTTGTCCACAAAGAAAATGAGGCACTTTGCCCTCCACTTACGTGTATCTAGTAGGAGCAACTTGTTATGATCCCCCATAATTTGTAAACTCTTAGATAATAAATACGCATATTTTATAATTAACATATCATTCTATAAGAAGTATACGTTTTTCGGGTTGTTTAAAATCTATCACTATCTTATGCGTTTATATAGGAAACAAAAAGGAAAAAAAGAGGTAATGCTTGATTATATGTATTTGATTTCGTACTTGCATACAATGTCCCTTATATTCATTGAATTCTTTTGGTGAGATACTCATATAATATCTGAATTAAGATTTCTTCATTCTCTTATATGTAAAGGTTTCATTGTCCAATGGTTAAACAATGTCTTGTATGCAGAATTTATCAAAGAGATGTAAAATGTATATTATGTTTATGTTCTTTCTTTTTCTTGTATTGCCTCAATAAAAATCTTTGATTAAAAAAAAAACCTTCTTTAAGTAAAGAGCGAATAAATTCCATTTTAAATAAATATGAAGATTTATCAGTGTCAATATCTGAGACAGAATCCTCTGAACCAGAAATATCCTCATCAGAAACAGACAAATCAGAATGATGACGGTCATTTAAAAATTCATCTGAAAAATGAGAAGTTTTAAAAGACCTTTTACGTTTACTGGAAGGAGGAATAACAGACATAGCCTTCCTAATAGATTTAGAAACAAATTCTTTTATATTAACAGGAACATCCTGAGTATTAGATGTTGAAGGAACAGCAACAGGTAATGGTATATTACTAATGGAAATACTATCTGCATTAGCAAGCTTATCATGACATTCATCACAAATTACAGCCGGAGGAACAGTTACCACAAGTTTACAACAAATGCACTTAACTTTGGTAGAACCAGCATCAGGCAGCGTCTTTCCAGAAGTAGATTCTGACCCAGGGTCAATGTGAGACATCTTGCAATATGTAAAAGAAAAAACAACATATAAAGCAAAATTGATCAAATTCCTTAAATGACAGTTTCAGGAATGGGAAAAAAATGCCAATGAACAAGCCTCTAGCAACCAGAAGCAATGAAGAATGAGACTGAAATAATGTGAAAAAAAGGTGGAGACAAGAATGACGCCCAAATTTTTTAGCGCCAAAAAAGACGCCCACATTATTAGCGCCTAAAAATATTTGGCGCCAAGAATGACGCCACATCCGGTGATGCCGACATTTTTGGTGCAAAACGTCAAAAAAATGACGCAAACACGAACAACTTCCGGCGTCAAGTTTGACGCCGGAAATGACAGACAGAATTTATTGCGCCAAAAAAGTCAGCGCCAAGAATGACGCAATAAATTGAAGCATTTTCAGCCCCCGCGAGCCTAACAGCCCACAGGGAAAAAAGTCAATAGAAACAATTTTTAAGGTAAGAAAAAAATGATTATTCATATGCATTATCCCAAATAATGAAACTGACTGTCTAAAATAAGGAATATTGATCATCCTGAATCATGGCAAATATAAGTTTAAAGACATATATTTAAGTATTTATAAGTGCCCAACCATAGCTTAGAGCAGAGCTTTCCAAACTTTTCATGTTGGTGACACACTTTTTAGACCTACATCATTTCGCGACACAGTAATTCAGTTGTACTAGCAAAAAGGAGGTTAAACTAACTTGTTTTAAAAGATACGGACACTTACATATATTAAATAATAACAAAATGCATTTACAAGTAACAGTAAGCATGTGCAAGAATTAAAAAAAGTTTAATAACACCAATAGCTACTTACTATTTTAATGGGATGTATGAAGTTGATGGGATGAACACAGTTTCGGAATATTTGGTGTAATATTAGATAAAGACACTCACATTTCATCATCAAGCATTTTTAAGCTTCCACTTCCTATCCATATATCAAGAGCAGGAGCAGCAATGCACTACTGGGAGCTAGTTGCAAAAAAATCCCACTGACTTCTGACTTCAGCTCAGCGTTTAAGCTGCCACCATTAGAGCTCTGTGAGTCCGACTGACTACTGCCCACGCTGCAAACACACTGCTGTCCCACTCACTAGCTACACTTGCAGTCACAAGCCAATTAACGAGACTACACGTGCAGTCAGGAGCCAATTTGCCGCCAAATCCGCCAATGGTAATAGTTTCAGTTCCCACTGAGCTGTGCCAATTGGTTAAGATGATCTGTGACCCACTAGGTATCAATCACGTGTCAACCATGTGATATGTGTAGCAGGCAGGTGGAAAGTCAGAAACCAAAAAACAATTAAATTTTTTTTTTTTTTAATTTAAAAAAAAATTGTGCTGAAGCAGGGACACACCTACACACTGCTGCCGACACACTAGTGTGTCCCGACACACAGTTTGGAAAGCACTGGCTTAGAGTGTCACAAAAAATAAGACTTACTTACCCCAGGACACTCATCTACATATAGTAGATAGCCAAACCAGTACTGAAACGAAAATCAGTAGAGGTAATGGTACATAAGAGTATATTGTCGATCTGAAAAGGGAGGTAAGAGATGAATCTCTACGACCGATAACAGAGAACCTATGAAATAGATCCCGTAGAAGGAGACCATTGAATTCAAATAGGCAATACTCTCTTCACATCCCTCTGACATTCACTGCACACTGAGAGGAAAACCGGGCTCCAGCCTGCTGCGAAGCGCATATCAACGTAGAATCTAGCACAAACTTACTTCACCACCTCCACGGGAGGCAAAGTTTGTAAAACTGAATTGTGGGTGTGGTGAGGGGTGTATTTATAGGCATTTTGAGGTTTGGGAAACTTTGCCCCTCCTGGTAGGAATGTATATCCCATACGTCACTAGCTCATGGACTCTTGCTAATTACATGAAAGAAATGGCCCGTGTGAACGGGCTTTAGTACTAGTATGTATATATTTGTATTGTTTGTGTAAAAAATAAAAGCTTTAAAAAAAACAAAAACAGTTTAGTGCCAAATTAAGAGTTAAGCCTTATTACCTGTGAGATATGTATTGTAAGGTCCAATATGTTGGACTCACAACACGTGACATTAGATCACAAATTAGAGAACATCTCTCCACAATTAATGTTGGCAAATCTTCTTCACCATTGGTACAACACTTTGTACAGAAACACAATAAGGATCCCACTGACTTTAGACGGCAAGCAATAGACAAGGTTATGCATCCCAAAAGGGGAGGCAACAGACAAAAACTCCTGGAAAAGAGAGAAATGCTGTGGATTTTTAAATTGTGCATGAGGGTACAACAAGGTTTAAAGGCAGAATATGATCTCATAAATTACTGGGAGTGAGAGTGCCCTTTGATTTTTTTGACTTCCCGGATAACCTTGTGCACGTTTTAAATAACTCCAGCATTTAGGACAAAAGAAACTTCACTGTCTTAGTGTGATTAGGTTTTGGGTGGATCTACGAGTAAGATACTTTGAGGGTCTATGTTTAGATATATATGGAATAATGTTCATATGTATATATCTGCTCTCTCTGAAGGGGGTCTGCTGTGTATACACATCTATATACTGTATGTATGTATGTATATATATATATATATATATATATATATATATATATTTGTTTTTGAGTAATCAGCAAATGTATTCTCTATCACAGAGACCCGGTATTAGACGGGAGAGAGATTTACTCCCTGTAGGAAATTAATATAACCCTATATCTGCCTGCTTTAGTGTAGATTATACACTGTCCTTAGGACAGTACCCTTAAAGGACCAGTCAACACATTAGATTTGCATAATCAACAAATGCAAGATAACAAGACAATGCAATAGCACTTAGTCTGAACTTCAAATGAGTATTAGATTTTTTTATAACAAATTTCAAAGTTATGTATATTTCCACTCCCCTTGTACCATGTGATAGCAATCAGCCAATCACAAATGCATATACGTATAGTCTGTGAATTCTTGCACATGCTCAGTAGGATCTGGTGGCTCAAAAATTGTAAATATAAAAGACTGTGCACATTTTTTTTAATGGAAGTAAATTGGAAAGTTGTTTAAAATGACATGCTGTATCTGAATCATGAAAATTTAATTTAACCTGAGTGTCCCTTTAATTAATGCTTTTGTACTTGATCCTATTATTTGATATCAGAGGGAAATGTAGATATGGTGTATTCACCCTTGCTCTGATTTATGAACATTTAATGTACATATTGACCTGTGTTAACACTCACAGGTAGAGATATATAAGATAAGATAATGTGTGCCTAATTGGACCTATATAAATATAAGTATATGTATATATACACTAGATGCGGTATATGACCTTCATCTAATTTTTCTTTTTTGTATCTACATACATTGTTCCTTCGTAATTTTACTGTGGTGTTAACAATACGCATTACGTATACCTACATACACCTACGTATATATCTGTATTTTTTATATATATATATATATATATATATAGTGTGTATATATATATATATATATATATATATATATATATATATATATACACACACACACACATATACACATATTAAGTATTGCGATATAATACCACTTTTTTCAATGTGTGGACATTGTATAAAAAATGTATGTAGTAATGCTTAAGAAAATAGCCTGAATGGATATTGGAGTGAATAATTTAAATAACCATTTGGAATCTAATGGGTTAATTCTGATAAGGGGGTGTACCCCTTTTTAACCAATGAGTGTGCAAAACACCCTTTTCAAAGGTAATGATTGCTAGTGTGTTTTAAGCAGTTGTGACTGTATACTGGATACTTTGTGAACCTGTCCTTGGGTTTTAACTGATGTTCGAATAAAGGTGAAGTTTTATACCTACCGCTGAGTCCCCTTTTTGTTTGGATGTATGCTTAATATGTGTATATACACCGTAAATCTATAGACCGCAATGTAAAGGCACTTTTCAGTGCTGGTTTTATTCTAACACCCCACACTCTCAATATTTAACCCCTGAAAACTGCAGAGTACAGTATTTTTGTTGATGAGAAAAAAAGACTATATTTTGGGGAGCATTTGGGACACTTTTAAAAAATTAACCAGAGATACAGGAACATACCAATAACTGAGTTATCTCTTGGTTTTGTGTGGTACCCTTACAGCTTGCACCGCCTTGTTATCTTAGTGCTGTACCACTACTGGACTGTGTTATCTCTTGATGATATCATGCAAAAACTGTATAATATCAAGGTAAATAAAACTCCAGGTCCAGATGAAATACACCCAAGGTTTCTTGGAACTTAGCACTGTTATTGCCAAACCTTTACTCTTAAAGGGACAGTCTAGTATAAATTAAACTTTCATTATTCAGATAGGACTTTTAATTTTAATCAACTTTCCAATTTACTTTTATCAAAAAATTTGCTTTTTCTTTCATGTAATTAACAAGAGTCCATGAGCTAGTGACGTATGGGATATACATTCCTACCAGGAGGGGCAAAGTTTCCCAAACCTTAAAATGCCTATAAATACACCCCTCACCACACCCACAAATCAGTTTTACAAACTTTGCCTCCAAGGGAGGTGGTGAAGTAAGTTTGTGCTAGATTCTACGTTGATATGCGCTCCGCAGCAAGTTGGAGCCCGGTTTTCCTCTCAGCGTGCAGTGAATGTCAGAGGGATGTGAGGAGAGTATTGCCTATTGAATGCAGTGATCTCCTTCTACGGGGTCTATTTCATAAGGTTCTCTGTTATCGGTCGTAGAGATTCATCTCTTACCTCCCTTTTCAGATCGACGATATACTCTTATATTTACCATTTCCTCTACTGATTCTCGTTTCAGTACTGGTTTGGCTTTCTACAAACATGTAGATGAGTGTCCTGGGGTAAGTAAGTCTTATTTTCTGTGACACTCTAAGCTATGGTTGGGCACTTTATTTATAAAGTTCTAAATATATGTATTCAAACATTTATTTGCCTTGACTCAGAATGTTCAACTTTCCTTATTTCCAGACAGTCAGTTTCATATTTGGGATTATGCTTTAAATTATCATATTTTGTCTTACCTCAAAAATTTGACTTTTTTCCCTGTGGGCTGTTAGGCTCGCGGGGGCTGAAAATGCTTCATTTTATTGCGTCATTTTTGGCGCGGATTTTTTTGGCGCAAAAATTCATTTCCGTTTCCGGCGTCATACGTGTCGCCGGAAGTTGCGTCATTTTTTTGACGTTATTTTGCGCCAAAAATGTCGGCGTTCCGGATGTGGCGTCATTTTTGGCGCCAAAAGCATTTAGGCGCCAAATAATGTGGGCGTCTTATTTGGCGCCAAAAAATATGGGCGTCGCTTTTGTCTCCACATTATTTCAGTCTCATTTTCATTTGCTTCTGGTTGCTAGAAGCTTGATGTTTGGCATTTTTTTCCCATTCCTGAAACTGTCTTATAAGGAATTTGATTTATTTTGCTTTATATGTTGTTTTTTCTCTTACATATTGCAAGATGTCTCACGTTGCATCTGAGCCAGAAGATACTACAGGAAAACCACTGCCTGCTGGATCTACCAAAGCTAAGTGTATCTGCTGTAAACTTTTGGTAGCTATTTCTCCAGCTGTTGTTTGTATTAATTGTCATGACAAACTTGTTAAAGCAGATAATATTTCCTTTAGTGATGTACCATTGCCTGTTGCAGTTCCCTCAACATCTAAGGTGCAGAATGTTCCTGATAACATAAGAGATTTTGTTTCTGAATCCATAAAGAAGGCTTTGTCTGTTATTTCTCCTTCTAGTAAACGTTAAAAGTCTTTTAAATCTTCTCTCTCTACAGATGAATTTTTAAATGAACACCATCATTCTGATTCTTTGGACTCTTCTAGTTCAGAGGATTCTGTCTCAGAGATTGATGCTGATAAATCTTCATATTTATTTAAGATGGAATTTATTCGCTCTTTACTTAAAGAAGTACTAATTGCTTTAGAAATAGAGGATTCTAGTCCTCTTGATACTAATTCTATACGTTTGGATAAGGTTTTTAAAGCTCCTGCGGTTATTCCAGAAGTCTTTCCTGTTCCTAATGCTATTTCTGCAGTAATTGCTAAGGAATGGGATAAATTGGGTAATTCATTTACTCCTTCTAAACGTTTTAAGCAATTATATCCTGTTCCGCCTGACAGGTTAGAATTTTGGGACAAAATCCCTAAAGTTGATGGGGCTATTTCTACCCTTGCTAAACGTACTACCATTCCTACGTCAGATGGTACCTCGTTTAAGGATCCTTTAGATAGAAAAATTGAATCTTTTCTAAGAAAAGCTTATCTATGTTCAGGTAATCTTCTTAGACCTGCTATATCATTGGCTGATGTTGCTGCAGCTTCAACTTTTTGGTTGGAAACTCTAGCGCAACAAGTAACAAATCGTGATTCTCATGATATTATTATTCTTCTCCAGCATGCTAATAATTTCATCTGTGATGCCATTTTTGATATTATTAGAGTTGATGTTAGATTTATGTCTCTGGCTATCTTAGCCAGAAGAGCTTTATGGCTTAAGACTTGGAATGCTGATATGGCTTCTAAATCAACTCTACTTTCCATTTCTTTCCAGGGAAACAAATTATTTGGTTCTCAGTTGGATTCTATTATTTCAACTGTTACTGGTGGGAAAGGAACTTTTTTACCACAGGATAAAAAATCTAAAGGTAAAAACAGGGCTAACAATCGTTTTCGTTCCTTTCGTTTCAACAAAGAACAAAAGCCTGATCCTTCGTCCTCAGGAGCAGTTTCAGTTTGGAAACCATCTCCAGTCTGGAATAAATCCAAGCCTGCTAGAAAGGCAAAGCCTGCTTCTAAGTTCACATGAAGGTACGGCCCTCATTCCAGTTCAGCTGGTAGGGGGCAGGTTACGTTTTTTCAAAGAAATTTGGATCAAATCTGTTCACAATCTTTGGATTCAGAACATTGTTTCAGAAGGGTACAGAATTGGTTTCAAGTTGAGACCTCCTGCAAAGAGATTTTTTCTTTCCCATGTCCCAGTAAATCCAGTGAAAGCTCAAGCATTTCTGAATTGTGTTTCAGATCTAGAGTTGGCTGGAGTAATTATGCCAGTTCCAGTTCCGGAACAGGGGATGGGGTTTTATTCAAATCTCTTCATTGTACCAAAGAAGGAGAATTCCTTCAGACCAGTTCTGGATCTAAAATTATTGAATCGTTATGTAAGGATACCAACGTTCAAGATGGTAACTGTAAGGACTATATTGCCTTTTGTTCAGCAAGGGAATTATATGTCCACAATAGATTTACAGGATGCATATCTGCATATTCCGATTCATCCAGATCATTATCAGTTCCTGAGATTCTCTTTTCTAGACAAGCATTACCAATTTGTGGCTCTACCGTTTGGCCTTGCTACAGCTCCAAGAATTTTCACAAAGATTCTCGGTGCCCTTCTGTCTGTAATCAGAGAACAGGGTATTGTGGTATTTCCTTATTTGGACGATATCTTGGTACTTGCTCCGTCTTTACATTTAGCAGAGTCTCATACGAATCGACTTGTGTTGTTTCTTCAAGATCATGGTTGGAGGATCAATTTACCAAAAAGTTCTTTGATTCCTCAAACAAGGGTAACCTTTCTGGGTTTCCAGATAGATTCAGTGTCCATGACTCTGTCTTTAACAGACAAGAGACGTCTAAAATTGATTACAGCTTGTCGAAACCTTCAGTCACAATCATTCCCTTCGGTAGCCTTATGCATGGAAATTCTAGGTCTTATGACTGCTGCATCGGACGCGATCCCCTTTGCTCGTTTTCACATGCGACCTCTTCAGCTCTGTATGCTGAACCAATGGTGCAGGGATTACACGAAGATATCTCAATTAATATCTTTAAAACCGATTGTTCGACACTCTCTAACGTGGTGGACAAATCACCATCGTTTAATTCAGGGGGCTTCTTTTGTTCTTCCGACCTGGACTGTAATTTCAACAGATGCAAGTCTCACAGGTTGGGGAGCTGTGTGGGGATCTCTGACGGCACAAGGAGTTTGGGAATCTCAGGAGGTGAGATTACCGATCAATATTTTGGAACTCCGTGCAATTTTCAGAGCTCTTCAGTTTTGGCCTCTTCTGAAGAGAGAATCGTTCATTTGTTTTCAGACAGACAATGTCACAACTGTGGCATACATCAATCATCAAGGAGGGACTCACAGTCCTCTGGCTATGAAAGAAGTATCTCGAATTTTGGTTTGGGCGGAATCCAGCTCCTGTCTAATCTCTGCGGTTCATATCCCAGGTGTAGACAATTGGGAAGCGGATTATCTCAGTCGCCAAACGTTGCATCCGGGCGAATGGTCTCTTCACCCAGAGGTATTTCTTCAGATTGTTCAATTGTGGGGGCTCCCAGAGATAGATCTGATGGCCTCTCATCTAAACAAGAAACTTCCCAGGTATCTGTCCAGATCCCGGGATCCTCAGGCGGAGGCAGTGGATGCATTATCACTTCCTTGGAAGTATCATCCTGCCTATATCTTTCCGCCTCTAGTTCTTCTTCCAAGAGTAATCTCCAAGATTCTGAGGGAATGCTCGTTTGTTCTGCTAATAGCTCCGGCATGGCCTCACAGGTTTTGGTATGCGGATCTTGTCCGGATGGCATCTTGCCAGCCATGGACTCTTCCGTTAAGACCAGACCTTCTGTCACAAGGTCCTTTTTTCCATCCGGATCTGAAATCCTTAAATTTAAAGGTATGGAGATTGAACGCTTGATTCTTGGTCATAGAGGTTTCTCTGACTCCGTGATTAATACTATGTTACAGGCTCGTAAATCTGTATCTCGAGAGATATATTATAGAGTCTGGAAGACTTATATTTCATGGTGTCTTTCTCATCATTTTTCTTGGCATTCTTTTAGAATACCGAGAATTTTACAATTTCTTCAGGATGGTTTGGATAAGGGTTTGTCCGCAAGTTCTTTGAAAGGACAAATCTCTGCTCTTTCTGTTCTTTTTCACAGAAAGATTGCTATTCTTCCTGATATTCATTGTTTTGTACAAGCTTTGGTTCGTATAAAACCTGTCATTAAGTCAATTTCTCCTCCTTGGAGTTTGAATTTGGTTCTGGGAGCTCTTCAAGCTCCTCCGTTTGAACCTATGCATTCATTGGACATTAAATTACTTTCTTGGAAAGTTTTGTTCCTTTTGGCCATCTCTTCTGCTAGAAGAGTTTCTGAATTATCTGCTCTTTCGTGTGAGTCTCCTTTTCTGATTTTTCATCAGGATAAGGCGGTGTTGCGAACTTCTTTTGAATTTTTACCTAAAGTTGTGAATTCCAACAACATTAGTAGAGAAATTGTGGTTCCTTCATTATGTCCTAATCCTAAGAATTCTAAGGAGAAATCATTGCATTCTTTGGATGTTGTTAGAGCTTTGAAATATTATGTTGAAGCTACGAAATCTTTCCGTAAGACTTCTAGTCTATTTGTTATCTTTTCTGGTTCTAGGAAAGGCCAGAAAGCTTCTGCCATTTCTTTGGCATCTTGGTTGAAATCTTTAATTCATCTTGCCTATGTTGAGTCGGGTAAAACTCCGCCTCAAAGAATTACAGCTCATTCTACTAGGTCAGTATCTACTTCCTGGGCGTTTAGGAATGAAGCTTCGGTTGACCAGATCTGCAAAGCAGCAACTTGGTCTTCTTTGCATACTTTTACTAAATTCTACCATTTTGATGTATTTTCTTCTTCTGAAGCAGTTTTTGGTAGAAAAGTTCTTCAGGCAGCGGTTTCAGTTTGAATCTTCTGCTTATGTTTTTTGTTAAACTTTATTTTGGGTGTGGATTATTTTCAGCAGGAATTGGCTGTCTTTATTTTATCCCTCCCTCTCTAGTGACTCTTGTGTGGAAAGATCCACATCTTGGGTAGTCATTATCCCATACGTCACTAGCTCATGGACTCTTGTTAATTACATGAAAGAAAACATAATTTATGTAAGAACTTACCTGATAAATTCATTTCTTTCATATTAACAAGAGTCCATGAGGCCCACCCTTTTTTGTGGTGGTTATGATTTTTTTGTATAAAGCACAATTATTCCAATTCCTTATTTTATATGCTTCGCACTTTTTCTTATCACCCCACTTCTTGGCTATTCGTTAAACTGATTTGTGGGTGTGGTGAGGGGTGTATTTATAGGCATTTTAAGGTTTGGGAAACTTTGCCCCTCCTGGTAGGAATGTATATCCCATACGTCACTAGCTCATGGACTCTTGTTAATATGAAAGAAATGAATTTATCAGGTAAGTTCTTACATAAATTATGTTTTTCTCTTTGTATTCTTAGTTTAAACTAAACATAGGTAGGCTCCTATGCTAATTTCTAAGCCTTTGAGGTCTGCCTTTTATCACATGCTTTTTAAATCTCTTTTCAACACAAAGAGACAGAAAGTACACGTGGGCCATATAGATAACACTGTGTTCAGGCACAGGGGGTTATTTAAGATTTAGCACAAAACAATGCTAAATTTAAAACAATAGATAATAAACAGTCACAGTCATGTGATCAGGGGGCTGGAAGAAGGTTCCTAGATACAAGGTAATCACAGAGGTAAAAAGTATATTAATATAACTGTGTTGGTTATGCAAAACTGGGGAATGGGTAATAAAGGGATTATCTATCTTTTAAAACGATAACAATTCTATGGTAGACTGTCCCTTTAATGCTTCAACAGTCATTGTCCTTAGGCATTGTATCCCAGGAATGACCTAAAGATGATGTGGTATCACTATTTAAAAAGGGAAGCAGGGCTGATCCAGGAAGCAGTAGACCAGTAAGCCTGACATTGTTTGTGGGTAAGATACTGGAAGGGCTTATAAAGGATTATATTCAAGAGTACATTCAGGAATACAGTACCACGAGAGAGATTATCATACAAAATTAAGGGAGTAACAAGTAGTAGTAAATAGATCATAGTCCGATTAGACAAAAGTAATTTGTGGCGTCCCCCTTACTTTCTATGCGAGAAATCCATTGTGATTTGTCCTTTCAAGTCCAGTAGAGCGCACTCTCACCATTAAAGCAGCAAACAGGGTGCAGGCAAATAATATCTATAGTCCAAAACAGGCATGAACTCTCTGAGAATTTTCAAATTGTAAACAAACATCAAACATGAAGTGATGTTCTGTGGATCTGATGAAGAGGTGAGATCCCCGAAATGTCACTTTGATTTTTGTGCACAATATAGTACAATTTGAAAAGTTCCCAGAGTGCATGCCTGTTCTCGAATGTGAATGTATGTATGAGTATATATATATATATATATATATATATATATATATATATATATATATATATATATATATATATATATAGGTGTGTGTGTGTGTGTATATATATATATATATATATACATATATATACATATATATATATATATATATATATATATATATATACGGTATATATATATATATATATACATACAGTAAATATATATATGCAAATCAATGCATTCTAATATATATATAATATATTGATAAGAAGAAATGAAGAAGTCTCATACATGTTTTGCACTTATTGTCAGAAATTAATTATGTCATCTTCAACATATAATTCTTAAGGGAACTTGTTATCAAATAAAAAAATCGAGATATCAATAAGTACATTACAGTCACCACCCCTTATCCTTATATGGTCTACAATCAGCTACCAGAATGTGTTAACCTCACAAGTGTTCATAAAATGTGCTGCCAAAGTTTAACAATCAAAATGACATAATTTAAGTGTGCTTGCATGTGTACCAGACCTCCCTTGAGATTCTTCACAGATATTTCAAATTACATTGCAGATTACATACTGAGTGCTGCTGAACAGTTTCCCACTGTTCTATTTTGTGTTTGGACAAAGTGACATTTCTGTTGTAGAACAAATATCAGTCATCAAAACCTGATGCTGGCCTGATCTGTATTCTTTTGCCATACTGTCTGCTAAATGTAACTATAGAAGTTGACATTAAAGGGATAGTAAAGTCCAAATTAAACTTTCAGGATTCAGATAGGGCATGTAATTTTAAACAACGTTCTAATTTACTTTTGTCATCAAATTTGCTTTGTTCTTTTATTAATTATTCATAGTTGAAAGCTAAACCTAGGTAGGCTCATATGCTAATTTCTAAGCCCTTGAAGGTGGCCTCTGCATTTGACAGTTTATCACATCTAGAGGGCATTAGTTCATGTGTATTTTATATAGATAACATTGTGCTCACGCACATGAAGTTATTTAAGAGTCACCACTAATTGCCTGAAATTTAAGTCTGTCAAAAGATCTGAGATAAGGAGGCAGTCAGCAGAAGCCTAGATACAAGGTAATTACAGAGGTGAAAAGTATATTTCTATAACAGTGTTGGTTATGCAAAGCTGGGGAATGGTAAATAAAGGTTTTATCTATCTTTTAAACAATGACATTTTTGGTGTTTACTGTCCCTTTAAAACTGTTCTCTTTTCTTTTTACAAGAATGTTATCCATTTGCAAGGTCACTATATGGCAGCACTATTTCCTCCTATTTAGTGCTCCAGATACCTAACTAGGTATCCCTTCAACAAAGAATAACATAGGAATGAAGCAACATTTGATAATAGAAGTAAATTGCAAGATTACAATCTAAAAAAAAAAAAAATAACTAAAAGGGCACCCACTATATTATAACAATGTAAAAAAATGTGTAAAATAATACTAGGGGCAAAAGCCGACGACGTTGGTTTTTACGCGGTTTTGGTATCACATATACAGCGTCACATATAAATGCGGCGCTTATATTTTGCCCGTCGCCCACAATTTTTACTCCCATAAGCTAACATAGAACCACGTAGCAAATCGGTATCACATATTCAGCGCAAGGACTTACGAGGCGAAAATGGATACATTTTACTCCATTTTCATCTCGCCACACATAGGCAGGCGCAGCAAGACTTGCGCTACGTATGTGAGCACCGTAACCCCTTGAAAATAGTAACCAACACCTAACGCATGCGCAATATCTATCTACCTCCTGAAAATAACTAACACCTAACGCATGCGCAATATCTATCTACCTTTCAACCGTCATCCCCCACCGCAATAACTAATAAACTATATTAACCCCTAATCCGCCAACCCCCACTTCGCAAAACATCTAATTAACCTATTAACCCCTAATCCGCCAACTCCCCACAGCGCTACATACCTAATAGTGATTAACCCCTAAACTGCCATCACCCCACAATGCAATATACCTTAATAAACTATTAACCCCTAATCCGCTATTCACCCATATTGCAAAGTACCGCCATCCCCCACCAACACAATAAACTTTTAATTTACCTATTAAACCCTAATCTGCCATTAACCCACATCACAACAAACCTAATAAATCTATTAACCCCTAATCCGCCAAACCCCCATAACGAAAATAACTAATTACTAAGTCTCCTAACCTAACACCCCCTAAATTAACCACAATTACCTAAATTAAAAAATACTGTTACAAACAATTAAAATAAAAAGCTAACATTACTTAAAAATAAAAAACTAAGTTTAAATTAATCTAAGATTACAAAAAATAAACAATTCTAACATTTCATAAAATAATAAACCAAATTTTCAAAAATAAAAAAATTAAACCTAATTACTATGAAAATAAAAAAGCCCCCCAAAATAAAAACACCCCCTAATCTAATGCTACACTACCAATAGCCCTTAAAGTGAAGGTAAAGTTACCTTGACACTGATACAGAATCCAATTATTTTTTAAAAATGAATGGGACTTTCATTCATGATTTTTTACATTATTACTTCAAAAGCCTTTATTTTCTATTTAAAATCCTTTTTTTTGCCGATTTTCACAATCATCCCGCTCTGTATTTTTTTTTTTATTTCTGGTCACGTTTTTAGAGCAACCAGTTGAATTTCTGGCCGTTAGGTGCCCGTGACCCGACGTCATCCGCCCACTCGCTATACTGCGCATGCGCTAGAGTCTATTTCTCCATCAAAGACTACACCGGGCGTTCTAGTTTTGCGCATGCGTACTGTTTCTGCTTAAGGCCAGTTAATGTTGGTTGAAGGGAGATGGGTGCGCTTAGAATCGCGCATGCGCAGTTAGATTGCTCATCGTGAACGCGCTCCTGCTGTTACGTATAGAGCCGGGTAGGATCACTCTATACGTAACAGCACATTACAAACCTGATGTAGAGGTTGGGAGGAGTTATGGACAGAACGGTAGGGAAAAATATAGTTAAAAAAAAGACAAATATAATTTTTTTTATAAAATAAAGTTAGCGATTAGCATATTCTATGTTCAAGGAATACATAGATATATTCAAATTACATAAACTTTACCTTCACTTTAAAAGGGCCTTTTGTAGGGCATTGCCCTAAGTTAAACAGTTCTTTTACCTTAAAAAATACTAAGTCCCCCCTCTAACAGTTAAACTCCCCACCCACCAAACCCCCCAAAATAATAAAACACTAAAAAAAAAAGCCTTAGTCTAACCCCCAGATAGGTACTCACGGTTCCTGAAGTCTGGCAGTGAAGTCTTCTTTCAAGCGGCGATATCTTCTTCCAGGAACAATTTCTTTCTTTCATTTTATTTTACTTTTTCATTATAATTTATATGTTGCTGTATAGTTAGCTTCTGTATTAACATCACACATATTTGTAAATGTTTATAACTTATTATTCTTACATATTTAATAAAAATATTACACTGAGAGAAGAACACATTTATTTAAATAACTTACTTAAAATACATAATATACTATTTTGTAGTATAATAAATATATAACATGGTATATACACAAGTACAATATACCCATAAGCTCCAGGTGAAATAGGTTTATTATTCATGTATGAGTTTCACTATTGAATTGTAACTACAGAGTTCAGTTCATACATGTAAAACTGTTTTGTCATTAATTACTGTCTAAAGCGATCATTTACATTAGACCTTCACTGCACATGGAGTTGCTGCTTTCAATATTCTACCAGTGGAAGAGAACCATTGCCTCCCACAGTAACTTGTAGTAAAATGTCTCTTGGCAAGACTGCTTTCTAACAGTGATTTCATCCCTTTAGAACATTTCACCTTAAATTATTTGGATTCCAATATCTTTATAACAAAAGCGCTATTGTGACAATTCTTTTAGCATTATTCCCCTTATCTCACAAGTCATTTGCACTCTTAAAGGGCCACTAAACCCAAAATCTTTCTTTCATGATTCAGATAGAGAATAGAAATTTAAACAACATTACAATTTATTTCTATTATTTATTTTGCTTCCTTTTTTAGATATCCTTAGTTGAAGAAAAAGAAATGCACATGGTGAGCCAATCACACAAGGCTTCTATGTGCAGCAACCAATCAGCAGTTACTGAGCATATCTAGATATGCTTTTCAGCAAAGAATATCAAGAGAATAAAACAAATTAGATAATATAAGTTTATTTGAAAGTTGTTTAAAATTGCATTCTCTTTCTAAATCATGAAAGAAAAAATGTGGGTGTCATGTCCCTTTAAGGTGGATTATCAGTTTTGCATCAGCAGTCATGATGAGAAAAGCATCCTTTGCAATAGTAGTGGGCATACTAAGTAGTTCAGATGGGATTATTATTATGTATATATACATATATATTTATACTTCGCTATTAGATGGGGATTGGAAATAAATATGTGTTTGTTTAATAAATTATTATTAAATAACTAGGCTTACTCATTACTAAACAACCTTAAACATGTGCAAATAAAATTCATGTTAAAGTCTTTTACATTAGTGTTTCTCAACTCCAGTCCTTAGGCCCCTTAACAGGTCAGTGAAATAGTCTGCAGATCAGTAACCATGGTTACTAACCTGCTCTCACCCTTCAGATGATTATTTCACCTGTGCTCTAGTAAAGAGATAATGGAACTCTGGCCTGTTAAGGGTCCTGAGGACAAGAGTTGAGAAACACTGTTTTACATGTATATTAGTTTGTAATAAGTTAACCAGGGTCCTTTTTTATTGGAGAAATCCTAGGGAAATCAATTAAATAAATAAAGAAAAACACCTAAAATAATATACTTATTTGACAGAATTGTCTGATCCATTGCAAAACACATTGGGCTAGATTACAAGATATACGTTTTTGAGCGTGTCAGGAATAGCACTTGTATTACAAGAGGAAAGTAAACGTGTTTCCTTGAGCGTAATCGCAATTAGACTCATTGGGTTAGCTCGACTGAAAAACTTGCGTATAGGGTAGTGAGATAAAAAAAAAAGTTGCATAAAACATAATATAAATACATTTAAAATTACAGTTACACTCATATAAACACTATCTGATTAAAAAAAGATTATTTTCTTTTTAACAAAAAAGTTATGAGTTTAAAAATATATGGTATAACGTTTTTGACATAAAAAAATGCTCTTACATATATACACACACACACACACACACACACATATATATATACCCATAGTTTCAGGAATAGGGTCACTCCTTGAGAATTTGGGCAATTGGCTTGAATCTCTATTACAACCCCTGGTATATCAGCTGCCGTCTTTTTTGAGGGACACTAAACATCTATTGAACATATTGAGCACATGTGAATGGGATGACAACATGGCTTGGTTGGCCATAGATGTGGTGGGGCTATATTCAGCCATCCCACACGAAAAAGGTCTACAAGCCACCCAATACATGCTTGACACATTCAGTGACTATTCTGTTAACCTGAAGAGTTACATTCTCCAAGCTTTGAAATTTTCACTAACACACAATTATTTTGAATTCTTGGGAGATCACTACTTACAAAAGAGAGGTACGGCCATGGGGGCCAAATTTACCCCAGCCTATGCGAATATTTTCATGGGCTGGTGGGAGCACCAGTATGTTTATACAGATCTAAACCCTTTCTTTGGTTCCATTATTGGATATAAAAGATACATCGATGATCTCCTGTTTGTGTGGTCTGGTACTAAATCAGACAGTGAATCTTTCGTCAATTATCTGAACGACAATGAAGTTGGATTGCAATTCACCTTCTCTTTTGAGAAGATAGAGATACCCTATTTGGATCTAATTTTAACAGGACTTCCAGGAGAAAACAGAGTGAGCACCTCATTGTATATCAAACCTATCTCCTCCAACACCTTCTTGCATGCAAGAAATAATCATCCCCCACATACCAGTTATGGTATAGCAAAAGGGCAATTCTTACGAATATGGCGAAATTGCTCGGAGGATGATGCCTTCCTGGTAGAGAGCGAAGCACTAACCAAGAAGTTGTTGGAACGTGGATATGATATGGAAGTGGTATCCAAAGCACTGGATGATGTCAAGCATCAGAATAGGAAGTCCCTCCTTGAAACCAGAACAAGATGCAAAAAGGCTAGGCAGAAGCCTACCTTTGTGACTACTTATAGTCCCCAATATTACTCCATCTGCAAAATTTTGCGCAGAAATTTGGCAATTCTGCTGGCAGATGATCTTCTTAAAGATGATATAAAAAATGGCTGTTTTTGCGTAGCAAGACAACCATTGGTAATCAAATTTCGCCATCAATGCTCAAGAAACCAAAACCGCAAAGTAGTTGGTTGTCACAGAAGGGGCACTATAAATGTGGCAATAGTACCTGCAAGGCCTGTGGCTATGTTGCCACGGGTAAGCACTTCCAATCTCTGGCCACACAAAAAGTGTACTCATTATTGCAATGTACAAATTGCAGATCTACTTTTGTAGTCTATATGATTACATGTAGCTTATGTCAGAAGCAATATGTAGGGTGCACTTCCCGTGAGGCCAGGGAGAGGATTCAAGCTCACCTCAATGATATAGAAAGAGGTAACACACCCACTGGAGCCTCTAAACACTTTGTGCACAGTAAGGATGTAAGTGGATTCACCTGGATGGTGATTGATCAGATAAGAAAAAAGCCAAGAGGTGGGGACAGATCCAAGGACCTCCTTGCAAAGGAGGTATTTTGGATCTTCACCCTAGGAAGCCGGCAACCGTCTGGTCTCAATATTGAGACGGATCTGATCAACCACTGGTAAAGGGTGTCAGGACCCATTTGTCTTAATAAATTAATAAAATAATGAAGATTTTTTCTTCTCTCTTGTTCCCCAACAAAAGCTGAGCGAAGTCACTATCTGTATAAACACATTAATGTATATACACGTATATTTCAAGCACACCTTTATAGCATATTCCCTTTGGGACCTGTGTTGATTAATTTGAGGGTATGATAACTAACTGACATTATAGCATCCAATAATTAATAATGTACAGTTAAGGGGAGAGTAACATATAGCAGTACAAGCCGATATGATTAGTGACATGCCATCCTATGTATCAACAATGGACCAAAATTAAGCATCTATTTATTTATTCATTCACTTATCAGTTTATTTATTTAATTATTTGCTTACCTGCATATAAAGTCTCGTCAACAATAATAACTTTCTGTCACTTAATTGAGAACCACTTATTTAGTATAAACCCCACTGACCACTAATAAGTAAGCATGAATTCATAGCTATACAACAGACATAGTTGCATCTACCCATATAGAGTTAAAAATTATGATTATCAATTGTGCTTTTTAGCATATATCATATAAAACTATTACATAGGATTAGCAGCAAC